>NW_024105260.1:0-46959 GCF_016802725.1 Solenopsis invicta
GCACAACTCGGAAAGTAGTCAACGAAAATAAACTTTCTTGTAGTGTTTTGGAAAGGTCTTGACACCAGCTATTAGATTCTGGAATCAAAAGTAGGGTGTTCCATTTAAAAAACTTAATGTGATTTCGATCTGACCTTGGCGACGCCATCCAAGGTCAAACTGATAAGATCATTGAATAGATCTTTTGAAACCCTACAACTTTCGTCCGAACATATTTTTGATTGGTCCTAATCCTGCGAAGAGAAAAGGGGTGTACGGGTGGTCTGAAACACCCTGTATACATATATATGATATAAGTAAGTAACTTTATATTCATGTTACTAATGATTTTAGTTTGTTTTTAACATTTTCGATTACCATATATACTTCGGTATAAAAAGAAACGTTATACATATACATATAAATTCCCTTTTATTAAATATGCAATAATTAAAAAAAATGTTTATTTAAAAGTTTATACAACGTTAAATAAAAAGGAAATAATAATCTAATATTCATAGTTGATCCTTATTTCAAGACTTAAATAATGTCTTAAGATGTTAATATATGTATATATTTATTATTTCGGATTGGTTAATGATATCGTAAGATGGTACTTAAGGGGATGCTTAACATGATCCTTTTTTTACCGATTAAATACGCTAAAAATTAATTTTTGCGGACAAAATTCTTCTAATTGCATTTACAGATTTCAAAATCCTTCTCGTCAATTAAAGTACAGACATTATTGGACCTTATAGTGGTCCACTTTATGCCGAAAACGTCGAATTCATATCTTTTTTATCTCATCTTAACTGGCACTGTAATCTAGAGCTGTCAATGGGTGCCAAATATTCACTTCATACAAATATTTAACGGTCTTTTCGTACAAAATGAGTGTACTATGCGTTCCAAATTAAACGCCAAAACAACGTAGAATTTTCAAAATTTTGCTTAGAAGTCTAAAAAAAAGATTTTTGTCTGCAAAAATTTGTGAGCATACGTCCGGTCCGATGCCGGTATATCTCAGCTGATCTCAGCAGAAAAAAAGAGAAAATTAGTTGCCCTATATTGTGACAGATGGCAGTGTTCAAGTCAGACAAAGCAATCGATCTGTTTATCGACCGATTGGATTGAATCTAAGCTAGCCGATTACTAGGTCCCATACAGCACAGAAAATTGCAGCAACATTGCAGCAATGTTGCAATGTTGCAGATTGCAATGTAATATTACGGAGATATTGCAGAAACATAAATTAACAATATGCCTGCAACGTCTCATGGCATATGCCAGTAATATTACGGAAACATTGTAATATCATAATTTTTTAATATTTATATCAATAGACGAAATAGGTCCATATATAAAGAAACCTCGATCTACAGCCCAATGAACAAGCAATATTTTTTAATTGTATTTTTAATAAAAATTTTTTCATATTTAATTTAATTATTATATTATAATAATGTATATTTTCTAATTACATTCTTATTTAAACAAATAACAGAAAAGTTATTCCAAATGCTATTCTGTATTTGCGAAATTAGTAAAAAAAACTATAATTTTATATTTGTTTATATAAATACTGAGCTTTAATTATACATATTTTATTTTTTCGATAACGTATATTGACCTGATCTACCAGTTACACAGGGTGTCAGGTAACGATCGCCCGTGGTTTCGTGGATTGATAGATCAAGTAAAACTGAGCAGAAAAGTCCTTTACCATTTTTTAATATTTGCCATAGTTAACGAAATAAAAATTAATAAAGTCTGCGAATAAGCGCGTATCACCGCGCGCAAGGACCGCCCGCCGGTCGCCGAGAGGAAAAGGAAAAGCAGTAGCTGTTTTTCCCTCCTCACCGCACAGCGCCACGCCTACAGCCGCGGCTACCTACGTCTCGGTGACCGGCGAGCGGTCCTTGCGCGCGGTGATACGCGCTTATTCGCAGACTTTATTAATTTTTATTTCGTTAACTATGGCAAATATTAAAAAATGGTAAAGGACTTTCTGCTCAGTTTTACTTGGTCTATCAATCCACGAAACCACGGGCGATCGTTACTTGACACCCTGTATATACATATCAGTATAAAGTGTTTACAGGTCATCATGAGGGATCAATTTGCAGCGATCACGGAAGTCAAGCAACGTTCACCAGAGTCGCGGGATGGGTGACCGCGGAAATTTTCGAAAAAGATTTGCAAGATTTTTTTTGTGAAAAATGTTTTTTTAAAATATTACACAAATATTGTTTTGTTCATTGGAATTATGTTTTTTAAAATATTACACAAATATTGTTTTGTTCATTGGTGTAATGATATTTGTGTGAATATTTTGGAAAAATGCGATGTTTCAATGCAATATTTCAAAACGCGGACATCTTAATGTTGCTGCAATCTTCCAGCAATGTTTCGCAAACAAAATGCAATTTTACAATGTTTCAATGAACTCATTCTGCAATGTTCCTGGAATCTGTCTGTGCTGTATGGGGTTAGGTTTCTTGTCAAATTCAACTCTGCAAGCAGATTATCTGCTTTGACTTGCTTGAACTTCTTGGCATTCTGCGTTTCGAAATTCACTGTTAGTATTACAAATCTATAGTTCCGTATACTATAAACGTTATGTACACTGTAGATTTTCAGTAAGTGAATTTCGAAACGCAGCCCTTTGCATTACCTACACTCTAAAACTGAATCAGTGAAATTTTACTGATTTACAGTGCTATACTTAGAACTGTGTCATCAGTGAATATTTACTATTTTTCAGTGATACATTACTGACAATGAATAAAATACTTATAAGTATATAGTAATATATTCAGTGGAATAAAACAGTTATAAGTATATCATTGAAAACAGCTAGACTATTCACTGTCTGTCAGTGAATAATATACTGATTCCAATTTAGAGAAAATATGAATGTTTTATTACAGGTGAACAATACTTAATAAAGATGTAACGTTTTATAAAATAATTATTGGATTGATACCTTTTCTTAATTTTTTTATAATTGAAAATAGATTGAATTAGGTTTATAGTTGCATTTACAATGTTACATCAGATTTTTAATTTAACACATTTTTATTTATATTATTATATTAACAAATAAAAGTTCAACATAAATAAAATCAAATATAAATAATACATAAAACTTTTCATATAAATAAGACTCTTGCTATATAAGTAATATATGTCTAATTGACATTATTCTAAAATATTCTTACTTTGAAGTAATATGTAATTTATGCAATTTAAAATATAATTACATAATAAGAAAGTAAATGAGGTATTTAAACATATTTGGCAGTAAAAATAAATTAATATCAGTAAGTAAAAAACTGTTTCACATATACTTTAATTTATATTAATTAGGAATGGGATTTTTCTATGAAAAGTTTGAGTGACGTGTTAAAATATGAATGATAAATATATATAGATCTATAATATTGTTACGAGCAGGTGAATCGCCTCGTATTCTCGCACTCGCACACCTTCAGTAACACCGGCGCACACTAATAAAAGAACAGGCTTTTATTTAAAAAAAACGACTTTATTGGCAAGACGAACTATCAAAACCGAAAATCCGAACATAACGACAACACATCGCTAACGAGCGACAGTCTCTTTATTTAATCGATCTACACTTTACAACATTCACGGCCGTAACACTGCCCCCCTTTTTCAAGTTGTCATCCTGACAACCCAGGGAGCTCCCGAAAGACTTTCACGACTTCTTGCTCTTCCCAAGCTGCTGCAAAGGGATTTCGGAGCTGCGTATCTTGAGTGGGCCGTTCTCACTCTTCATTTTGAGTCTTGAGCACTTCTTTCTTAATTTTTCGGACAAGGGGGGGGGGATAAATTTTCCCGTGGACCCAGCGTCTCCTGAGAGACTCTCCAAGTCTCCGTTTCGGCATTCACCCTAAGTCCCTTCGGAAAAACCACGGTTCAAAAAAACCGAAGGAAAGACGGACTTCTTTCAAGAGTTATTGACTTAAAATAATCAACTCCGTTTCGTCGTGATGCTGCTTGTTTTAATCCGAAAATTTGAAGAAAACAAATTTCTGCAAAGAAAAACACAATCAACAGCAAAGAGTGTTTTTCAAGCTAAAGTTAAAGAACTTAAAAACAGTAATAACAGAAAAAAAATATTCTAGACTCCATCAATATTTTAAACAAATCTCTCTTTCCCTACAAAGATTTCCTGTCTTGAAATACAGCAAGTCTATCTAAATGAACAATTTTGTTCCTATGCCTTTTAGATTTCCGCACGCAATAAACTACCTCATTAATTTTCTTAATCACCTCGTAAGGCCCTTCCCAATTACTTTGTAACTTAGGAGCCCTACCAAATATTTTTTGAAGATTATACAATTAAACTTTCTGACCTGGTTCAAAAGACAAACGCCTATCTTTTTGATCATACCACAACTTCAATTTTTGAGATTTGATTCCCAAACGCTGTCTGTCAACATCATGAATTGAAACTAACTTTTCTCTAAGTTTAGAGACGTATCCTCTCTCCGATTCTGAATTTTCTTCTGGAGGATGTCCACGAAGAAGATCTAATGGTAACCTTAACTCTCTACCTTGACATAATTCAGAAGGAGTAAAACCAGTACTTTCATGCTTCGAAGACCTATAAGCTAACAAACCTAAAAAAATCCAACGACCCCAATCTTTTTGATTCTCTGAAACAAATTTTGCTAAGAAATTTAAAAGTGTACAATGCTGACGCTCCACTTGTCCATTGAGGATGAAACGGAGTAGTACGAGTTTTTTTTATTCCCAACAAACGAGAAAATTCCTGAAATAACCGAGATTCAAAATTTCTGCCCTGATTAGTATGAATTTCTAAAGGAACGCTAAATCTAGAAACTACCTGGTTAACAAAAATTTCTGCTACAGTATTTGCTTTGATATTTCCAACAGGAAAAGTTTCAACCCACTTAGAGAAATAATCAATAACAACTAATAAATATTTTTTTCCAGACGAAGAGGTAGGAAGAGGACCAAGAATATCTATTTCGACTCTTTCAAAAGGAACTCCAACATTATAGATCTGAAAAGGGAATTTCCCTTTTTCAGAAGGACCTTTTTTAGAAAAACAAAACTTACAAGTTTTATATCAATGTTTGACATTGGTATAAAATGACTTGCTTACAAGAAGCCCAATAAAATTGTTTTCAAATTTTCGCTAAAGTTTTGTTTACACCAAAATGCCCACCAGAAAGAGAATCATGAGCTTCTTCCAACACCTGTCGAATTAATTTTTTTGGAACTATTGTCTGAAGAACTTCCGTATGAAAATTCGGAGAAATCCATTTTCTAAATAATACTCCATCTTTGATGACCAAAGAATCCCACAAAGTCCAAGAAATTTTTGAGGAAGAGTCATTAGGAGCTAACTCCTGACGAGAAGGACGAACACCATTCTCTTTTCCATGATAAATGTTCACAATAGACTGATCCTCCAACTGAGCCTTTTTCCAATTTTCAAATTCACTTTCCTCAAAAACAATTTTCTTCAAAGAATTATTTTTCAACTCATCCTCCCTAGATTCTACTTTATCGCAAAATTTGCAAAAAAACTCAGCACAAGGACGCCTAGACAATGTATCAGCACTGCCATGTAACTTCCCTGCTCGATGAACAATTTAAAAATCATGTTGTTGGAGACGTTCCAACCATCGTGCCAATTGACCATCAAGCTCTTTAAAAGACAACAACCAACGTAAAGAAATATGATCCGTTCTAATTGTGAATTTCCGTCCATAAAGGTAATGATGAAAATTTTTCAAGGAAGCAACAATAGCTAAAAGTTCACGACGAGTAACACAATAATTCTTCTCCGATTTACTTAATACTCGACTATAAAAAGCGATTACCTTTTCTTTTCCCTCCTGTTTTTGAGACAAAACTGCACCAATGCCATGAATAGAAGCATCAGTATCAAGAACAAATTCTCCTATTTCAGAAGAAAAACATAAAATTGATGAAGACAACAAAAATTGTTTAAGTTTTTCAAAAGCTGATTGACATTGCTCATTTCAAATAAATTTACTTTGATTTTTGGTTAAAACATACAAAGGTTTAGCAAACAGAGAAAAACCCTTGACAAACTTTCTGTAATAAGAACAAAAACCAAGAAAACCGCGTAATTGCTTTTTGTTACGAGGAATAGGCCAATCTCGAATAGATTTAATTTTTTCAGGATCAGTAGAGATTCCATCTTCTGAAATAATATGACTCAAATAATTAACCTTTCTTCCGAAAAAAGAACACTTTTTAGGATTTAATTATAAATTTGCTTCTCGAAAACAAAGAAAAACTTCTCTAAGATTAGCTAACTGACCTTCAAAAGTCTTACTGAAAATAATCACATCATCAAGATAAACAAAGCAAATTTTATTAATAATTTGACGAAGAACTTTTTCCATCAAACGCTCAAAAGTTGCTGGAGCATTGCATAAACCAAAAGGCATGACAGTAAACTCCCACAACCCATTTCCTATCGAAAATGCAGTCTTTTCCTTGTCTTGGGAACGTAATTTAACTTGCCAATAACCGCCCTTAAAATTCAATGTAGAAAACCAAGAGCTTCCGGATAAATAATCAAAAAGATCGTCAATTCTGGGCATAGAATAAGAATTCTTTTTAGTCATAGCGTTTAACTCTATGTAATCTACGCAAAACCGAAGAGAACCGTCCTTTTTTTTAACTAGAACAGCAGGAGAAACCCAAGGACTATGAGACTTCTTGATAACTCCTTGAAGTTTGATTTCTTCTAAAATTTTTTCCACTTTGTGACGCAATTGAAATGGTATTCATCTTGGTGTCTGTTTAATAAGATCTTTTTTCTCTAAATTAATAAAATGTTCCACGACTGTGCAATTTCCTGCAATGATTTCCTCAGAAAAGATATCCTGAAATTTCTTCAAAAAATTCGCAAACTGTCTCTTTTCAGAAATTGAGCTCAGAAGAATTTTTCTCGAAACAATCTAACAGAAAAGATGGAATTTCAAGATTATTAATCTGAGCACAAGAAAAATTTTCAAATTCTGCACGATCTTTTCCAAAAGCTGAAGCAAAAATTTCCCCATGACCGGTTTTAATTAAAAAATCTACACCCAAAATACAATCATCCCCAATTTCTGAAACAAACATAGGGAACTCCAAAGAGTGCTTTCCGAAAACAATTTTTGCATTGAATTTAAAATCAACGGGGACCTCTTCTCCAGTAGAATACCTCAAATTACTATGTTTAACGAAAATTCGCTGTTTATTTTCTTTAACGAACTTTCTGTTGAGAATGGAAACATCGGAACCTGTATCTATTTTAAAAGTACAAGATTGACCATCTAGAGAGCCAGGGAAACAAAAATTATCACTTAGCATAAAATTAGACTTCAAAGAAATGTTTTTCTTAATTTTTTTTCCGCCGAGCCATGCGAAATTACCCTGCAAAGCTCGGCTACTCCGAATTTCCGTCCTTCCCCGCTAACGTAAGTGATGGACATTCTGAACGGAAATGTCCTTTGAAACCACATTGCCAGCATTCAATATTTTTTCGAAAAAATTTTTCTCTTTCCTTAAAATTTTTAATTTTTAAAGACTTATTAACAAAATCTTTCCTTTCTGTACTTTTCTGTATAAATTTTGATTTTTCCGGAAATCTGGAAAAACTGTTTTCTTTAATAACTTTAATAGCCATTGCTCTTTCTACGGCTGCACATAAAGAGATTATTCCTTTCAATTGAAGGGTTCGCTTAACAAAACTATCTGAAAGCACCAAATTGATAGCACGCAATTTTATCTTGAACTATCTTGAGAGGAGCATTCTGGATAAACTAGACGAGATAATCGTTCGAGATCAGCTCCTAGAGTGGGAATATCTTCACCAAAACGCTGCCTTTTATTAACGAATTGTGTGTAAAATGATTGAGTTAAATGACTTTCTCCTAAACGTAATTCTAAACGCGACTCTAATTCGGAAAATTGTAAATTTTCCAAATCCGAAATTCCATCCAAAACCGAACGTGCCTTTCCTCTTAGACATGAAGCCAAAACCACTATTTTAACCGAATCGGACCAATTATTCACACGAGCGAGTAAATGGAATTACGTGAGAAATTTGTGTAACGGGGCACTACCATCATATACATCTGGCTTTAATTTAAATCCAATATTATTTTCAACAATTAAATCGGAGTTAAAATTGGTGAACGACTGGCCTTGTTCTGCTCGTTGTAACCGTTTACAAAGCTCCTCCTCACGCTGCTGAAAACGGAGACGGTCCTCTTTCATCTTACGGAGCTCCTCCAAAGCAGCACGCAATAATTCTGCAGTGCCCGTCGTTTCATCACCCACCGTCGGTTCAACGACATCTTCCGTTGTTCGCTCGACAGTATCACCCGAAGACCGCGTGCATGGATGTTCTTCGTCTTCCAAAGGACGTCCAGTAATTGTTCAGGAACGCGTGCACATACCCCTCCGTGGGCTACGTGGAATATGTGAAGAAACCATGACTCGAAGTTCGTTTGCACGTAAACAAAAAGATTTTTGAGATGCTGTCCATTCCAGTCTCGTTCATTATACATATAAAATTTGTAAATTGTTTTTAATTATGTAATACAAAATTATTTTTCAAAAAAATTAAGAAATTCAAAAATTCTTTTCTATTATTAAATTATAATTTCTATGTTCATTTTCATAAACATAAATAATATTTTTGTTATAAAATTTTACAATGATTGTTTTAAAAACATTAAATTAAGTGTTTAAATTGTTATATATCTCTTGTGTTCAATTTTAATTTAATTACTAATAGAAGAGCAGTTTTGAATTTCTTTTTAATACAAAATTTACGAAAAAGAATTATTCTCATTCTCAGGATCGAATCTGGAAACTCGAGCATAGTAGTCAACGTTTTTCCACGCATACTATGCGGCTAACTAGATAATTCTTTTTCCGTAATGTATAGGTGAAGAAAAATATTTTACTATTTTCTCAAGAATGTCTAAATAGCCGGTTCTATGGTTTTGCTGTATGTAGTAAATGTATGAGTGAATACTACATAATCATGAAATTTTTGATCACGTATCGCCGAGTTCCCGCAATATTGCAAAATTTTCGTCCCATCGCCAACAAAAACAAGAATATTTTTTAGTCGAAAAACCCTAATAATATGTAACAAAGCGCCTAGAACGGCGTTTCGTGCACGCTAACTCGTCGACCAATCGTGTACTCGATCGACATCCGTAACGGCGAGCACACCGCAGTTGTCCGTAAGTCTACGTCACATCATGATTTCTCTCTCGACCCAGCGTCAAGTAAGAAAGATGCGTGGGGAGCTCTACCACAGTATAAGAAAGAACAGTAGATCGACTCGGTGTCGGCACCTTTGATATGATGATTATAAAATCGCCATGTTGCTGGTTGTGCGTGGATCCAATAGCGTTTGCGAGCGCAGTGGTTTAACTTAACCTAAGTCGGGTTAATGACGCCATATGCTGGAATCGTCCAATCAGAACTTAACCGCCATATTGCTAGTTGTGCGATTTGGTCATGCGCGAAGAACAACTTTCGCCGTGCTTTATGACGGAATCGACCTACTGTTCTTTCCTATACTGTGGTTTTACTGTCTTTTTCTTTCTTAAGCGGTCTATTCTTCTCGATCTATCCTCTTCTGTCTCGAGCGTTTCCGCTTTCTGTCTTTACAAGCCGGCAACACTGCACAGCTTAGCAAAACAATTTCAGATTTTTGTGTCGCGGATCAGAGTTGCGAGTTGCGCGCGCGCGCGTGACATATTCTATATACGTTTCCCACTTATACATACATACATACATACGTACATACGTACATACGTACATACGTACATACATACATACATACAAGCATTTTTGTAAATGCATTTTTGTAATTTTCCTACTAACTTATATATGTTATATATATATATATATATATATATATATATATATATATATATATATATTTCATATATAAGTTAGTAGGAAAATCTCGATAGGACAACATTTATTAAATTATGTGACGATACAATCTTGTATAACAATTTTAATCAGCAATTATGTAGGTGCATTTAGAAAAATAGATGTAGAAGTATTAACCTTTTGTAAAACATTGATAACTGCCGATGTAATTTTAAAGTAGTATTTCGGCAAAACTATGACGATACATATCAATTTTTTATTATAGTATATTTACAAAATTAGAAAAAAATTAAAAAAAATATAGCTGCATTATGGATAAAATACTTAAAAAAATAATCCATATACATGTTTACAAAAATGCTTAATTCTTTCTAAATTACAATGTAGAAATATTGGAGTATGAAATATATTACACTAGGGTGATCCTTATTTTGGATATTTTCAAATTTTTATGCTCTCAGGGGTTTAAACACTTCCAAATTAATAAAAAAGAATTCCCTAAAAATTTGAGCTCTTAATATCAACTCTAAGATAGTCCGCATGGCAGCCTAAGTTTCTTGAGGCTGCCTTATTTAAATCATCGAAGTTACTCCAGTTTTTTGAACGGTTTCAAATAAGTAGATATTTTATGAACATAAGTCCATCAGAATGGAATGAAAACGAATGTTTTAACGACGGTTTAATGTTGGTTAAAAGTTTAAAGGTTGTTAATGACATAGCGAAGCGTGCAGTTAATTGAAGATCATCATGGTATATTAAGTAAAAACCAGAGCAACAACAGTTTATAGTCCAATTATTATCAGAATATAATCAAAATTATTCTGATACTCAAAAAGTTCAATTGTTGAAAACATGAAAATAAGTTCATAAAGTTCATCAAAGCTTAAAACAAAACACTTTTATATTATTTTCCCTTCTTTAAAATTTTCTATTTTTTGGTATAAATAAATTTTCAGTTTTTTGTATCTATAAAAAATATGTATGGTCACAATAGCAACAAATAATTTTTGTTTTTTATTGTATAATAACAAAGTTTTAAGATAATGGAAATACGAGTACATAAAATTTGTAACCTTCAAGAAATATGTAATATATTTTATGGTACAACTGTTTATTTTGTAAATATACTTGAAAACATTGATTTTATTTTAATTGAACTTTGACCTCGAATAACTTTTAAACCAGTAGACTTACCAAAAAATTATAAGACCTTTCTTGTAGAGCGTTAAATTCTCTACAAAAATATCTACTTCTCATAATTTTCGGATCATTTGTAAAGGACATACTTAATTTCAAAAAATGAAAGAAGTTTTTTGCATGTTATTTCCATAAGAAACTTAGGCTGTCATACGGACTATCTTAGAGTTAATATTAAGAGCTCAAATTTTTAGGGAATTTTTTTTTATTAATTTGGAAGCGTTTAAAGCCCTGGGAGCATAAAACTTCGAAAATATCTAAAATAAGGACCACCCTAATATTACACATATTCAGCATAGTGACATTTTAAATAAAAGGAACCAAACGGTATTGAAATAATTATAAAATATTTGCGTCTCACACAGAGATTTAATTTCTGACAAATATTATTTAGAAATTTTATTTCTATAAAATTCTTGCGTTTTGACGCTTCATCTTAGGGCAATATTGTAAAATTTTCGTCAATTCCTTGGCTAATTAATATCTTCGATAGGCATATTGCGTAAATAATATTGTACAATAATAGCATCACGAATTGACGAAAATTTTGAATAATTGCATTAGGATAAATTATTACAATTAGAACGAAGCAGTTAAGTCAAAATAAAATCTCTAAGGAATATTTGTCAAAAATAAGATAAGCCTAAAATTGAGATATGAATGTTTCACAATTATTTAAAGAATTGTTTGATTTTTTATTTACAATATTACCATGCTGAATATGTAATATTTCATACAGCAATATTTCTACATCATAATTTAGAAATAATTGTCCTTTTTTTTATAAACATTTATTTGGATTAATTTTTTTATAAATGTTTTATGTATAGTACAGCTAAAAGTATCTTTCCTAATTATTTCTTTCCAAATTTAATTTTGCAAATACATCACTAAGATGATTTGCATATTGTTATAATTTTACAAAATACTATTTCAAAATTAATTGAACAATTATCAATATCTTATAAGAGGGCAATAGTTTCTACATCATTTTTCTAGATGTATCTACATAATTGCTGATTACAATTTTTTTACAAGATTTCGTTATATAATTTCATAAATGTTGTACTATCAGGGAATGTCGCACGTCGCGCATCGCCAATTCGACAACTCTAGATCTGAAATTACGTATAGCTGTTATTGTTTCTGTAACATTATTTCGAATTTTGAAATTTTTCAGACGAATTTCTGGCGATCACAATATTCGGTAACTTGATATAGCAATTAAAACATGTTAATATTTAAGTCCACTATTAGCCATCATGCGCGTTTTTTTTTTATTTAAAAAATATGTGTTATGTACGTTACAAAAAATTATGCTCAGTTTTTTAAATGGTTTAGTTTTTTAATATTTTTTTCGTAAGAACATTGTTCGAAAAGAAAGAGCGTGTGAAAAACGTGTCAATTTAAATACGTAAACACACACACACACAGACACACACACACACACACACACACACACACACACACACACACACACACACACACCAAGGAAAATGTAAAAAATTTATTTTAAAAGTAATATTTAATCAGTTACATTATTGAATATTCACACACTTGTTTTTCTTGAGCGATGTTCTCATAAAAAAAAATATTATAAAACTAAAGCATTTAAAAAACTGAGCATAATTTTTTGTAACGTAAATAATACAGTTTTTAAATAAAAAAAAACACGCATGATGGTTAATAGTGGATTTAAATATTAACATGTTTTAATTGCTTTATCAACTTACCGAATATTGTGATCGCCAGAATTTGTCTAAAAAAGTTCGAAATTCGAAATCATGTTACAACAATAACAGCTATATATGATTTCAGATTTGGAGTTGTCGAATTGGCGATGCGATGTGCGACAATCCCTGATAGGACAACATTTATTAAATTATGTGACAAAATCTTGCATAAAAATTGTAATTAGCAATTATGTAGATACATCTAGAAAAATGATGTAGAAACTAGTATTGACCTCTTATAAAATATTGATAATTGTTCAATTAATTTCAAAATAGTATTATTTCGTAAAACTATAACAATATGCAAATCATCTTAGTGATGTATTTGCAAAATTAAATTTGGAAAGAGATAATTTGGAAAGATACTTTTAGCTATGCTATACGTAAAACATTTATAAAAGAATTAATCCAAATAAATATTTACAAAAATGGACAATTATTTCTAACTTATGATGTAAAAATTGTCAACCGACAAAATGGTCCAGCCGACCACACCAAAAAAAAAATCGTAAGTGTTAGGACCCGGTTAGGAAGACATGGTCATCTCTTGATCATTCGCTCCTCCATCTTGCGGTCCCGCTGTTTCCGGTCCCGGACGATCGACTCCAACGCGCTCCTACCGCGCACTCTCGCGTCGGCGATCTGACGGGATAGGAGAAACGCGGGGGGGGGGGGTGGTCAGCACTAAAACCAGAGGCCACAAAGTTTACAAAAAAAAAAATACATGTATTCGCCCTCCTTACAAATCCGGGTTATGGTAACCCGATAGCCAAACCTGAGAGTCAAATCCCTTTCCGCGCCCCGGGTCCTCTACGAGCGCTACAGAGGGGGACCAAAAAAAAGGATTACCCCGACAAAAAAAAATTCCCCGGCAACCGATAAAACACAAAAAAAAGAACGGCGGGCGTCCGCGGCGGCAGCACACCTTCCGATAGCCTAACGGGCGTCTCTCCTGAGATTGTCTGGTGCTCCTCCCCGATAGCGAGGCGTCTTCTGCCCGTCGTGGCCCCGATCCGGCAGCCACGGTCCCTGATGCCGCCAGCCCTCCTGGCAGTTGGGACAGCGGTTAACGGTGGTGTCTCACCGCCTGCACTGGTAGCAATAGACGGTGCGCGGCCGTGTGCACCGCCAGGCAAAATGCTCGCGCGACCCACAGTTCCAGCAAACCTCGCGTTCCGGATTGGTGGAGGCCCGCCGCGCGTCGGCGTTTACCCGGACGGGACTAGGCGTCTGGCGGCGCGCGACCGCGCCCTCCGGATCTCATCGGGGCGATCGGCATCGGTCGCGCTCCCTGACGGCGGTGCTCAGCCCCTCACAGCCGCACAGGCGCGCTTGGAGGCCCACCTCTCTGTGGCGGGGCTCCACCTGGATCCCGACGTCCCTCGTGCTGGGCTCGGCCTGGATGCCGACGTCTTGGGGCGGGAGCAGCCGCCGCACCACGATTCCCTGCGGAGTTGGACGTCTACGCCGCTCCTCGACGTAGCGGGCGAGGTTCCCCCAGAACCGCGGGTGGTTTCGTGTAATCCACGCGAATAGGTGGACCCACTCGCCACTCGAAGTTCAGGTCCGCCTGCTGGTCCATCCTTCTAGACATCCAAAGGTTCATGGTACTGTTTAAGATCCTTGACATGGAACTTGCCAACGATTCTACCCGTTAGATCGGCCAACTCGTACCCTACTGGTGAGAGAATTCTTCGAATGATGAACGGGCCATGAAACTTTTTGGCCAGTTTTGCTGAGAAGTATTGTGCGCCTGCCGATAGCACGTGGTACCTCTTTAGTACCTGTTCGCCTACGTTAAATGTGACCTCGCGCCTGTGCCGATTATAGTACTTAGATTGCTGCTCTTGCGCGGCTTCCAAGTTTTCAGCGACCCACTCACGTAACGCGCCCATGCTATTTCCTCGACCCTCGAGTTTTACCACGCGTCATTCGTCACGACCGCAGCGCAAAAGTCCGCTCCTTCGCCTTCGTAAAGTCTCGAAAGTGCATTCGGCACATGGTGCATCGCACCCTTTCTACGCTCTATCACGTAATCATATTCAAGGAGCTCGAGTGCCCACCGCGCCAGACGACCAGTCGGGTTTTTTAAATTGTGTAGCCACCGGAGGCTATTATGGTCCGTTATAACCGTAAACCGATATCCTTCTAAATAGGGACGGAACAGTTTGACAGCCCACACGATAGTCAGACATTCCAATTCCGTGGTGGAATATTTTCTTTCCGCTTCCGATACACGCGGTTTTCGTAGACAATTACATGATTCGTGTCCCCGTTTTTCTGCGCTAACACCGCGCCTAACCCCACGGAACTTGCATCGGTTTGCAGCAAAAATGGTAAATCAAAGTCCGGACACGATAGCGTGGATGGGGTGGTCAAACAAAATTTAATTGACTCAAAAGCTTGCTTTTGAGTCTCCCCCCCCCCCACACACAAGAGCGATTCTTCTTTAAAAGACTCGTAAGCGGTTCCATCCGCGTCGCGCATTGCGGTATAAATCGCCTATACCAGGACGTCATTCCTATGAAACGACGCAATTGTTTAACGTTTCGCATCGGAGGGTACTGAACGATAGCGGCGATCTTCTCTAAATCCACCGTTAACCCTTTGTTTTGCACGAGAAAACCGAGATACTTCACTTGGGAGCGGCAGAATTTACTTTTCTTCGGGTTAATCGTGAGCCTCGCTTCTCTAATGCGCGCAAATATTTTGCCTAACCACGTAAGATGTTCCTCAAAAGTCCGTGTCACAACAACGATATCGTCGAGATAGGCAAAGGCATTCGGTTCCATCTCCGGACCTATCAAACGATCTAAAAGCCTCTAAAACGTTGCGGGCGCTCCCGTTAGGCCATACGGCATCCGTGTAAATTGAAAGAGTCCTTTTCCCGGTACCGTGAACGTGGTGTACTCTTTACTATTCTTCTCTAACGGAATCTGTAAGTAAGCCTGGCTAAGGTCGATGGTCAAAATGTAACCGGCCGGCCGAAGTTTATCCAAAATCGCGTTCATATATGGCAGGGGGTACGCGTCTTTCTTCGATACCCCGTTTAACCGGCGAAAGTCTAAACAAAAGCGATACGTGTTGTTTGGTTTTTTAATCATTACAATGGGCGTCGATCACGCGCTACTCGAGGGTTCAATAATACCGGACTCAAACATTGAATCGACATCGGCATAGATCGCTTCCTGTACCTTTGGCGACACGGGGTAATAGCGCTGTTTAATGGGCGCGTGCCCGCCGACATCTATACGGTGTTCCGTCAGCGACGTCGCTCCGAGTTTCGCGGGAACGTCCGATATCTCCGAGGCTAAAAATTCCGATAACCGCGCGCTCTCCTCGGCCGATAGTTCTTTCAAACCGCCCTGTAGCGTTGCGCGTTCGCAAGCAGTAGACGTCCCCCCTTCTCTTGGTGGGTGCATTACGATATTGGTCGCTTCTTTAGGCGTCGAATCTCGCAAGCTTCCCTTTCGCTCGGTGGGATTTTCCCCAGTCTCCTGCTCGGGCCCAGTATCCCCTCGCACGAGCGCTGCCGACAGCGAGCTCGTGGTCTCGATTTCCAGGGGATATTGTCGCGTGATATCATCCGCGAATCTCCATGTACTTCCCGCAAAATTAACCATAATACCGAAAGCTGTCAAAAAGTCCATTCTTAGTATACACGGTAACGCTAACGTTCGCAACGCGTACGCGCTCAAAGTACGCGTGCGGTTTTCAATTTCGAGAGGCACCTCGACCTTCTCCCTCACCCGCGTCGTCTGGCTGGTCGCTGTCGTCACGCGGCGGTCCCTAGCCCGACGAAACCGATATCCCAACGATTGCACTAATTCAATAGCGGCCGGACCTAAAAACGTACGCCGGAATCTAACAAAGCGCAAACCTCATTACCCGATATCTTGACGCGAACGAAGGAGAGGCACGATTCTCTCGCCCCGAACGAATTACAAACGAAATCTGCGCGCACCAGTATCACTACATTATCGGAGGATGCATTGGCAGGAATCGTGTTTTCCCCGTTCTCCGACTCCCTTAGGCGTTTCCCGCACAATCGGGGCACGTACGCAACGTCACTCCCGCCTTGCCGCACCGATAGCAGTGCGTGCGCGGAGCGGATATGCAGTCACGAGCAAAGTGGTCAGTCTGATCGCAATTCCAGCATTTGCCGGGATTGCTACGGGGCACACTTGTAGACGGGGTGGCGGTTGGAGTGCCTGCTACGGCGGTGGTCAACGCGGACGCGGCTGCCGCAGAGTCACTGCGAGCCCTCGCTTTCTTCCCCCTCCCCTCGCGCGGCGCTCTCTCACTCTCATCTAAACCCGAGATCTCTAATGCCGCGAGAGTATCATTTAATTTTCCTCCGCGTCCCCCCTCCTTTGAAGGACGATAAGCTAGATCGGGGAATAGCGAGCGTTCCGGCGGTGGAAGTACCCGATAACTTAAGGCTGCCCGACAACAACTTTCCGCTCGCGCCGCCAATAATTCGAGTGACTCTAAATCGGTGACCGAATCACGCGGCACCATGGTCTGCAAGCGCGGCAACATGTGGCGGTGTGCGTAACCGATCTTCTCTTCCTCACTCCACGGGGAGTGACGGTCAAAAGGCGCATTCAGACGCATCAAGTAATCCACGACCGTTTCGCGCTCGCCCTGGATGCGTTGCATTATTTCATCCCGCAAAGCGAACTGGAAGTCGGGATCCCCGAATCGCGCACGCCACGCCGCCTTGAACGTAACCCACGTCGTTAATTTCGCGCGCTTAGCACGGAACCAATGAAACGCGATATCCGATAGGAAAAACGGTAGGCATCGCAATATGTCTGCATCGTCGACCGGTATCAACTCACGGCCCTCCTCAATTCGTAATAAAAAAGTTTCCACGTCCTCCCACCGCGCGCCGAAAAACTTTAAATTTCAACGCCGCATGATGTTGTAAGCGGCGGCCGCGTCATTTGATCCCGGTGGTCGACGTCCCCCGCCTCCCCCGGACGCGTGCACGCTCGCCAGCGGTCTCATCGCGGCCTCGAAGCGACTGTCCGATCGCGGTACCTCCCCCTCGGGGAGATTTAGATGTCCGAAATCCGGTAACCCTTGTGCGCCGTCCGCGCCAACGAACGATTTGCCTACGCGCGTCCTCCGCATGTGGCACAGTAATCTTAACGCGAGCGCGGATTGAGAACCCCTGCTCCTCAAGCGCGGCAATTAATTGTTCGAGGGTGGCGGTAAAAATCCACTCATCGTCGTACTTAGTCGAACTCATTCTTAAGCGATGTTATCCCCCCGCGCGACCGACCGATTTCCACGCGCGAAATTGCACGGCGATATCTCACGAAAACGATAACGATAGCCGAAGCGAAAATAAACGGACGCTCAAAGCGTATTCTAAGATTCAAAATATTCGCGATATCCGAACGCGTAAACACGGCACGACACTTCGACAGCACGCCCTCCCCCTAAATTCCTCGGCGTGTTTACTTCTACGCCAAGCACTATAATCGGCACTGAGCAGCAAATTCCACTGCCACGAAATTATATTCACAACTATTCGAACATTAAACACGACGAAATATTCGCGGCACTGTTTGCCGATACCAAGTCACAGAATCCTAAATAATAAATGTAATAGCACAACTGTTACTCACACTTGGGAAAATAATGTTCACACGCGAAAATCAAGACGGTACCAACCGCATAATAATATTAGCAATAAAACATGGTTAATATGGTCTCGAGAAATTTCGATGCTATTTGTTAAAGGTTAGCAGTGTTAAATAATTGAAAGCGGAAAATGGCTTGCAATAAGTTATCAAAATTCTAGCGAGAACAGGAAAGTACAAAATACAGGACGCACACAACACTTGCTCAGGAAAAACAAAAAAAATTACTCACACTCAACATAGAATTCCTCGCCGGCCCGTGTCTCCGCAGCTAGTCCACGTAAAAAAAATTCTCAATTGCTACGCCCGTGTCTCGCGAAGACCGTAGAAAAGAAATTCTTACTGGCGCGCTACGTTGGGCGCCAAATTTTGTCACGTATTTTCTTGACGCCGGAGAGCAGCAGCAAAATACGCGATCAAACAAAGGAATTACGCGCGACACGCGCATGAGCGACGAACGAACCGATAAAGATGTTCACACCAAATCACGAAATTGGGCGCCAGACGCGATTATACCGGTCGCGTCGCCGGGTACACTCTTTAACACCAAACGCGGATTTACACCACGCGATGGCTCGTCATTCCAAAGCGCGAAATCGTCGCTCGCACGCGGCCAGCTAGCTCCTCTAACCAATAGAGGGGCGGGGTAGCGGAGACAGGGACGAAGCGGCTCTCTTACGGGAGGAGTCGGGTAGGCGAGAAATTAAGTAAAATCAGGCCGATATAACAGGTAGAAATCACATGTATTGTAGTACATAATATAGAGACGGCATACAGCAAAATAAGGGAAAATGATAAGCCAACGCAAAGCAGAAAAACGAAAGAGATAAGGGGTTGGCCAAAAAGAATTAAGCAGAACGCGGGAATTATTTCAACTCATACCACAAGTACGTCCAACGCGCTGACTACGGCGACTGGTCCCGCGCGGAACACGCCAGCCAATCACGCGCGTTCTGAACGGCGCGGCGAGAACGCGATAGCCGAGCCTTCGCTAAGACGAACCAAGTAATTCAGAGACAAAGTACAGTAAAAAGATTCGCGCTGGCGACAACGCAGTTGCTGGAACCGCACTACAAAATTAATCCGACACGCGCGAGACAACAACGCACCGATAATTCGGGCGGCCGTGCGATCACGGCCGTAACACGACTCGCGCACGTGCGCGAGGGCTTTGCGGCTTTCCGAGAAACCGGTCGTTCGCAAGCTTCTACGGCGGGACGGCTCAAACACACACGACAGCCGACAGCTGGGTGCCTTGACGAGGTCTCGTGCTTAAGGTGAAGAGCCAGCCAAACACCAAGCAACAAGATGCATTCAATCGCCACGCGGTGGACGCACTCACACACTAAACTAATGGCTCCACCTCAGAGCGCGAGCCGGTCGACACAGACAATTTGTGGCTTTACACAGCGGTTAGACGGGTCACCTCGACTCTCGGCACGGTCCTCTTCCTCGTCTGCGGGACCCCGGGCAGAGATCGCCGGACACCCAATAACCGCTTTCCGATAGCTCAAGACGATATCCCACTCGCTCGTTTCCGATAGCACCAGGTACGCCGAACGCCGGGTCGCACGCAAAAGCCGAGAGGATCGCGCTCGATGCGCGATCGATGAGCGCTACCCCTCCCACAGGGTGCGCGATATCCTTGCGCCAAGCGGCGCGGCCTATCAGCGGCCGCCCTTATCTAGCCATGACGTCACGGCAGCACAGTGTCGGGTCTCCACAGGTGTCGTGCGGTCCCCGTCGGCATTCGACATCCTTGTCGCTCTCGTCGTCCTCGCGGACGACAGCAGCAGAATTTTCCTGCGACAATTCTTCGTCGCTATCGTCCTCGATGGACAGCCGGCATTCCCAGTGAGAAATGGTATATCAAATCGACATCAATTTGATGTCGATTTGATATCGAAATGTGATATCGATCCTCACATCAATTTCGATTCAGGTGGTCACAGTTTCGATCAACGACATCGAATTGATGTCAATCCGACATCAATCATCGATATCGTATTGACGTCGAATCGATGTCAATTCAACAAAATGTTTCATTGTACCCGCCGGGTATCGATCATGTAACTTTTCCTAGGGCGGAAAGGTGAAATCTTTCGCCATTGAAGTTAATAGCAAAATTTTTCACTTTTTACCTTTTCGCTCTAAGGAAAGTTACATGATCACTACCCAAAAAATAATAATGAAGTTGACATTAATTCGACGCCAAAATCAAATATTCTAAGTAACAAGCTGACGTTGTTTATCGTCGTTTTTGATGTCAAAATATCGAGAAATAATGTTAACTAACCATCAGGTATACTTTAAAAATTACAGTTAGATTAAATTAGCAGGGTGTACGGTCAACGGAAAAAAGGTTGCAGCACACAATACATTTTCGTTGCAGTTTTATTAAATAACATAAATATTATATGTATTATATTAAACATAATAAAATGAAGATTGCACAAAAGACTAAAGAGATATTTAACGAAATAAAATATTTATTATAATAAAAAATAAACATTATCTAAATTAAACAAGAATAAATGCGTACAGTAGATAATAAAAAAATACATTTTTAAAAATGCAACAAAAAACAACAAATTCTTTAAATGTATGAAAAATAACTATAGAACTATATATTAGATATAGAAGAAAATGACAAAAAAAAAGAGTATCAGACTATCGGATCTGTACTAGTATTCAGATCCAAAATAGAATAAAGTAGTTTGGGACGATTTGTTTAAATTGTACATGACTTATTTTTAACTTATTTAGTTATCCTTAAAATTAAGGGGAAGAAAATAAGTTCTTAGAATTCGAAAGCTTTCGACAGCGTAATGTCAGATAAAACATGCTAAATAAAACAGTAAATTTTTAGCCAAGTTATTTTACATCGCAAACATGCCAGGTATGTTTAGCAAAGAATGACACAACTCTTGTCTTAAGGAATATAACTTTTTCTTAAAATCCTAAAACAATAGGGCATTTTTATCAAGGATCAAGAATCTACAATGACACAGCAAGCGCAAATCAAAATATTGTCCAATCAGCTTGTTTTATGATCGGAATTAAATTTTAATAATTTGAGTTCAATATTAATTCATAAACGACATTATACGTGTTGCTACAGAGCATAAAATGCAAATAACACGTTTTATAATCACTTGTGACATGCTCCATTTTTGTCTCTTGTTAACTCTTTCTTGGTTTATCACAGCTGGGGCAGAGGTGGGAAGGAAGAGGATTTCTGAT
This sequence comes from Solenopsis invicta, assembly GCF_016802725.1. Lineage (NCBI taxonomy): Eukaryota > Metazoa > Arthropoda > Insecta > Hymenoptera > Formicidae > Solenopsis > Solenopsis invicta. The sequence continues at coordinate 21,755 of NW_024105260.1, forward strand.
CACCCCAAGAAATAAAACTAGCAAAAATCCTCTATTCTTTATAATCCCACCATCTCTTCTCGTACCCTTCATGGACAAGTTCGAAAAGCACCTTTCTCTGGTTATCCCAGTATCAATATTTATCCTGAACCTTTTGTTTAATACCTGTCAGATTTTCGCTCGTGATATCTCTTTCAAGATATTCAGAGGGGCACTCCTCTAGCGCTCTCCAAATCCTTTTGGTTCTCTTCAAAAATCACAGACTGATTGTTCTTTTTCACATAATAAGCAAAAACGTAAGTGTACATAAGAGTCTGTCTACAGGAACACAAAATGTCAACTGGCTTTTTTAAAAATTGCACCTCGATCCACAACATATTATGTTGCTGCATTTTTTCCATCTTTTCCTTTACACTGGCGTATAAATGTTTTATTTTATAATTTAGTCAAAGAAAATTCAGTTGCCTTTACAAAACGTTTTCATCAAATCTCTCGTAGGTTCAATAAACTCAGTTTACACATACTATTTTTTACACGTTTGGCGACGATCAATAATCCCATCTGATTGTGTGCGCCATGGAGCGTTGGCCAGCCATAATTTTGCGACATTTTCAGCTGCAGACATTTCTTCCATTTCGAAATATAAAAGTAGTGCACCTAAACATTGTAAATAAATACATTATATTATTAAGTTGCAAAAATAATTTCAGACTTGTTAAGATCATTTAAGAAACCAGTTAATATTTTGTCAACATTTTTAAAAAATTATTTTATTTTTCTACAACTAGACAATTAGATTTTTATATACTCAATTTTTGGTGCTAATAGTATATTTTAAATATTTAAGATAAAAAATCTTATTAGTAAAGATTCTAGCAAGTGTATAGAATTTTATTCCAAAAATTTTAAGACAAAAACTCTTTTCAAAAAAAAGTATAAAAATTAAAAAAATTAAAACATGAGTTATTTTGTCTTAAGTGCACTAAGTTGTATCAATATTAAAAATAGAAGAAATAAAATAGCAATACCTGAACTTTTACCATCTTTTAATTATAGTAAAGTTTCTTAAATGAAAAAATATATAACAATAATATTACATTTTCAAGTCAACAGAAATACCGTAAGTATTTTTGCTCACCTAGAATAAGTTCCCATATCTTCAAAGTTTCAAACTTTTTCTTTCCTTTCGTTCTTTGAAAGCTAAATTTGTTAGCAACATTGTTGCATACAACATTTCTTAATAGTTTCCTGACTGAACCGTCTAGACTATTTTTATTAACAAATCTTCCAAGATATATACTCTGCAAAAGAAAATATAAAATTACGTAATTTCTTTAAAACATAGTCATTACTTTTGGCAACAACACAATAAAAAACTTACTGCAGCTGATAAATTTCCATCATTACATAAAAATGTTTCCAAAGCATTTAATTCTTCTTCAGATTGAACTGGAAGCGAAGGGAATCCTGTCTTTTAATGACTTTGTCACTCGGAAGTATGTATCTGCATAGTTTCTCCTGATTCGTTAAAGCAAAATCAAGTTTGCTATTCAATTCTTTTAATTCTCTCTTTACCTCATTATGAAATGTTGTGATGAGATGTATAAGAGAAACATCTGCAAATGAAAAGATACATAAATCAAAAGAAATATAAATCATATTTATACCTATAACAATAATTTTTCCTTAATTTATTTTCTTACCTGCTTTCTTACTCTTAGATGAACAACTGCTTTCATTCTTGAAAGATGAACTTGTGCCTGCAGCAGAAAATGGTAGACTTCGCAAAGGATTAGTTGATCGTTTCAACTCACTTGATAAATTACTCTTTTTGGATGAGCTGGGCGAAAGAAGTTTATCTATAGAAGATAGGCAATGTTCAAACAATTTCCTTCTTTGAAGTGAATTGACTATTTTCAATAAACTTTTCAAAATTTTGATGGACTCCAAAATTTTGATTTTCCAATAAATCACAATCGTTTACATTTTTATGGTCAGATGTCTCTTTATTTTGATGCAGGGATGTTTTGCAAGGTTTTTGAATATTTGTATTCGATAATAACTGACAAAGTTTTTCAGAGAGCACGGTATTTTCATTTTTTCTTCCTGCATTTTTTCCCCTATGTTCATGATACGTTTGGTCACTTGATTTTCTTTATCATTTTGAAATTTGCAAATATTTATCTTCTTCGGTGATTGTTTCTTCTGGGAAGTATGCTGGCGCACTAAATCATGCGGAGAGATGCTGAATCTTCGTGATGCAATCAAAGGAACAGGAGGAGGTACTGGTACTAGTTGCTTTAGTTTTGAAAAACTCTTGTTGGTTGAACGCCTTGTTTTTTTTACTCTAACATTTTGCGATCCAGAGTCTGATTCATTTTCAGACTCAAAGTCTAAACGTTGTGCCTTTCGTTTTATTCTATGCCCTCTACCTAACTCACGACAGTCTGTTTCATAATTAGAATTCTACACATATCCTTTGCTTTAAGCAGCAGCCTTGTTATATGAATCTATAATAAATATATTAAACAAACTAAGTAACTAGTAATGTAATGGTTTATGACTAACAAATCAATCACACCACAGAACTGGGAATGATACGGCTATCCTTCGCAAATCAATGATGTATTCGACGAATATCAAGTAGCAAGAAAGCAAATGTTAAGAAGACAAAGTCTGTGCACGAGAACAATCACGTTGCCGATTGTGATGCAATCGACGGGTACAAAAATATGAGTAACGGGCGAACACGTCCGACATGTATGCGGCCCCAAACGGACTCAGGGACGAAAGACGAAAAGAGGTTAGAGGAGCAGATCGCGGCGCGATGACGCACCGCGCCGCGTCGCTTTTCACTGCAACTCTTGCGAGTATCGAATTGATATCGAATCGACAACAAATGGATATTCAATAAAAACAAGGAAAAACATGAAAATTTTGAAAGAAACATTATATTGTATTATTACTGCTACCAACAAATACGAATATCATGACATCGAAATAATTACGAAATATTTGAGATTTCGATGTTCAATAACCCGGAAAAATCACATCGATGAAATTTGATCAAATCGATATCGATTCGACATCGGTTCGATGTATCATTTCTCATTGGGATTCGATGGCCCTCGTCCTGGCCGTTCGTCCACCCCAGCCTGTCCATCAGCCGTGCCACTTGCGAGCCTCTTTTGCGTGGCGCTTATCTGTCGCCACGTCTTGTCTCGTCCTCCTCTCCGTCGGCGGCTTTCCGTGCGCCGGCCCTGGACGATCGCCTTCTCCTTTTTTTGCCGCTGTCTATCTCCCTCGCCGCTGTTGGTTCTTAGGCGACGTTTGTCGAGGTGCCCGCGGTTACGTGAAATAAGCCGCGAATGAGTAAATGAAAATAATACGCTACGCAGTCCCGCCGGAGATTTCACTCTCTTGCTGAGTGCCCGACCCGGTCATACGCGCCTCCTTGCGTTACGCTTAGGCGGAGGACGAAGAGGCAGATGAAACTGTCACGTCACAATATATATGTATATATATATATATATATATATATAATATATTTATAATATATATAATATATATATAATATATATATATATATATATATATATGTATATAATACATATATAAGTAGGAAACGTATATATAGTGATACGTTGCACACGCGCGCGCGCGTCGCAAACTCGGCTCTGCGACACAAAAATCGAAATTCGTACCTGAAAACAAAACTATGTCTGTTATAAGAAAGAAAGAGAACGCTCGAGACAGAAGAGGATAAATCGAGAAGGCGAGACTCCTCGAGAAAGAAGTAGAGAGGAATAGCTCCCCGGCTGCTTTTCGCCGGAGAATGTACAAAAGACTCGAACATACGCGCTCGCACGCATTAGTCGCCGCGCTGTCGCGCCGTGTCGCACATGCAGAAAACGAGCATACACGTCGTGTCTCTGTCTAGCTCGCACAAGCATTTAAACTGTTACTATAAATTCGGCGATAAATAAAATTTTGTGACTAATTGTGAATCATTAAGCACGATTTATTAAACTAACTATTCTTTCATTCTCCTTATCAAAATAAGGTTAGTTTAATAAGTCGTGCTTAGTGATTCACAATATTTTATTTATCGCCGAATTTACAGTAACAGTTTGAATGCTCGTGCGAGCGAATACTCTACGGTTCGAGAAGCAGCGTGCCAACCGGCGTGCGTTCCAGCGAAGTTATTGCGACGTTGCCACAGCGCGTTGGCTATGCGACGAATATTTTGCAAAATAGCGCTAACGATGGGAACTCAGTAGTCCCTGGTCACCGATTTAATAAAATGTAATAGGATTGTAATTTTTATTTATACATTACTACAGTAGAATTCAGCTATTTTTGAGAAAATGATAAAATACTTTTAGCACGTATAGTACCGTTATGGAAGAAGACTCGTCAAGTTGGCCATGTATCTCTGTGATAAAATACGTGGCTAGTATGCTGAAGGGTTTCAGGTTTGATCCCTCAGAACAATTTTTTTTTTTTTTGTAAATCTACTATTGAAAAAATAAAGAAATTAAAAAATGCTCTTTTTTTATTAATTAAAATTGGACACAGAACATATGTAAAAATTGTAACACTTTGACGTTCAAACATTCATTGTAAATTTTTATGGCAAATACATCTTTCGTGCTCTTTAACTTTTAATTCGATTGATAATAGAAGAGCATTTTTAAATTTTCTAATATTCTTTCATAATGACGTACTTAATGTTAAATAATTAAAAATAGTTTAAAAAATATACGTAACAATTTTAAAAAATCCCACTAACTTTTATATAATTCTACGTACATTATAAATAATTATAAGTACGTATGTATAAAGAATAATTTTTTTTACAATTTTTACAATATCTGTAATTTTATTTGTCACATTCCTCACAAATATATAGATCTAAGGTTTTATTATGTATCATCAAAATAACAAAATACATGTTAATTTAATTTATAAGGAGTTCTAAGCGTCAAATAATTATTTAATTAACCCATCCCGTCACCTTCTTTCGGATAAAAGAACACTGTTATACATATAGTCGCACATACGTCAAGTCATGCACGACACATACATATACACACATATTCATGCGGACACAAACAAATATATGCATTCACACAAAAAAATAAAATGCAATCGGACGGCACGGTACAGTTAAAGCGCAACACAAAAAGAGAAAATCTTAGACATTGAAAGGGATTCGGACACTCATTTTCTGTTGACACAGGATTTATTCAAATACGTTATTCCGATATTGCGACGTCGATGCCGCAATTGTCCAAATACCAAAATCATAAACAACTATCATTAAAGAAACATTGGTGTCTCTAATCTTGAGCTCGTGGCAGCCGTCGGTCCTAACCGCCCGGCATTTATTTGCCGCGCTTGGAATCCGAAGATCCATATTGTCCAATAGAGATAAGGATCTTGGAAATCGAGACCAATCGGGACACAAGCTCAGAAAGCCGAAAATTATAAAATAAGGCAAAAGGCTTTCTCGCTACCAGTCCGCTAAAAACCACGGTAGTGTTCGAACCTTATTACATTGTCATTTTATAAATCGTGACTCAGGGCAATCGTTCTATACATTGCCGTAGACGGTTGCTCCTAGGCAAATTCACGACCATACGCAAAAATATAACTAGTTCGACTCAGGGTAAACACACCCTTAGGCAAGGTCAAAGCCAACGCGTCCGCATCGGCTTCGGGTAGTACGCCCCAAGGCAATGTCGAACGCCGTACCAAGTGCTAGTGCCGTCTGAGACAAAAGTCACATACAATAATAATAAATTTTCATATACAGTAACAATCACGTCTCAAATAAAAGGACAATTATTTCTGTACAAAGAGAGAAAATCGGGAATTATTTTGAATGGAAATTGCTCTATATTAATTTGAAGAGGGAATTTTGATACCAATAATAATAATAATAATAATATCCTGAGCGAGAAGATAGGACATGAATGTCCGTGATTACTCATTAGCGATCGTTTCCTAGGTACTTGAATGACAAATTGAAGAAAAAAACAGAAAAACAAAAAAATGAGTAACTTACTTATAGTAGCAGAGAAATAACGTTTTTTGCTCTTGCAAGTTGCTAATGGAGAACGATCTTGAAACTAGACGGTTTGGCGTACAAAAGTTGTAGATGAAATTCTCGCGCACAGATTCTAACTTTAAAACGATTTAAAAAATAACGTGTATAGCTTCGAGTCAAAACTTGAAGGAATTAAGTGACGACAAGTACTAGGAAATTGGACATTTTTTAGGTCTTAGAAAAAGATATAGAATTGATCAAGTGGGTGAGATGGAGATTTGGTTGGGTAAAGCTTTTGAGATTTCTCTTTTTTTTTGTAAATTATACTATTTCCAAAATTTCGGGTTCGTTCGTTGAATAATTAACCAACGTTCACTATCAATCATCTTTTCGGATGATCTCTCATTGGTTAGTCTTTCGTCTTCTGCTGAGTTTACTTAATTTTAGGAGTGGCGAACAGTTGCGTCGCCCAATCGCCTAAGTAGTTTGTTATCTACCGATTTCCCTTTCTGGAAAATTTCAATCTTAGTTTTTTATATCGTCCGTTTATTTAGGACTCGCTTTCTATATGATTCATTCTTTCAGTTCATGAAAAGCCAGTGTTATAAATTTTAATTTTATGTTTTTAAATTGGGAGTATAAATTAGTTCGGTCCGTTTTCAAAAGATGGCTCTGGTTGTTATAAATGTGTGGTGACTAGCCACAATAATTTTAATGTTTGTTAAGGCATTCGCTTAATGAGTAAGCTGATTGTTAAATAACAACACAAGTTTATTAATGAGAACTGAAATACATAATGACGCAACTTAACATTACTTAACGCGAAGACGCGAAGGCTCAACGAGAGCTGACGAGAGAGTGTGTGTAACCACGACTAACTCAGACAAGTGAGCGACGGCGCAAGCAGGCAACGAACGTGCCTGGCTTTCCTAGACTCTAACTCACTAGGCGGATAGAGGAGAAACCAACCAGTCGCCACATATTCCCCCCCCCCCCCGAGTGTTAACAAAGGAAGAGTAATATATAAAAGTATGAATGTTAACGCTAACTAAAGGATTACAATATAGTTGTAGTGCGAGGCTTACAAACTAATAAAGTTAAAACTAATGTTAGACTTAACGGCTAATTACAAAAAGGTTTCGGAGAAACGCTGTATATCAAGGATATAAAATAAAAAGAGTTTAATTTAACCAAATACAACTATTTAGTTAAATTAAATCGCTCGCCTCCGTTATCTTTTCGGCGCTTGACGGCGGAGTCGTCGGGGTAGGGAGGACCGCGTGTCCTCCGAGTGCGCGTGCGCGCCGACTCAGTGCGTGCGATGGCTCGGCGCGTCTCCTCTGTCGGTGTTTGTCGCCAGGCGGTATCGCGGTATTCGGAGTCTTAAAAACGGGTGCCCGAGGCACCCCCGGTTATGGCCCGGCGGCCTTTCCAGCCGATGTTCGCCAGGACGATGCTTTATACGGGGTGCATCGTCACAAGTAATACATAAAAGTATGAGTTTAAACGCTAACTAAAGGATTACAATATAGTTGTAGTGCGAGGCTTACAAACTGATAAAGTTAAAACTAATGTTACACTTAACAGCTAATTACAAAAAGGTTTCGGAGAAACGCTGTATATCAAGGATATAAAATAAAAAGAGTTATACAACTATTTAGTTAAATTAAATCGCACGCGTTTTTTCTGCGCGGGATAAGTCTTAATTGAACTCGGTTGACGTTCTACTGCAGGGGAACGATCGTTAGGTTGAGTTGAAGTTGAAGGGGAATTCGCGGAAGGAGTTTCGCTAACGTTATCTAATAAGAAATGTGCGGGTTTTAACCGTTCCACCGAGACGCTTACGGGTTGATTATTAATTTCAATTGTATAAACCTTGTCGGTATTCCGTTGGATAACCTTGAAAGGACCAGAATACGGCCGTTCCAAAGGTTTCTTAACCGCATCGTAGCGGAGAAAAACGTGAGAGCAAGAGCTCAGTTCTTTAAAGAAGAAAATGCGTCTTTTATAATGGTGAGTTACGGGAACTGGTTTGACCTGACGCATATATTCCCTAAAATCATTGATAAAGATCTGAAGATCTGGAGTAAAATCTTCCTGGAGGAAAAATTCTCCGGGCACTCTAAGCGTGGTGCCGTATAAAAATTCGGCTGGAGAAGCCTGAGTATCTAATCAAATGTAAGTTAGCAGACCAAGAAGAACGGTTGGAAGGGTGTTAACCCAATTTTCCGAATTATGACACATTAACGCTTTCAAAGAGCGATGCCACTGCTCGATCATACCATTCGATTGCGGGTGGTATGAGGTCGTACGAATGCGTTTGCAACCAATAAGAAATAATAATGCTGTGAAAAACTGAGACTCAAATTGAGCTCCTTGGTTGGTAGTTAGAATTTGTGGAGAACCGAACCGAACGATCCAATGATCATAAAAAGTTTTGGCAATTGTATCGGCCGTGATGTCGCTAATTGGAATAGATTCGGGCCAGCGAGAAAATCTATCTATAAGGATAAGACAATATCTATAGCTATTAACCAGAGGTAGAGGACCAATAATATCTAAATAAACATGCTCAAAGCGTCCGTCGGGAGCGACGAAAGGAACAGGAATTTGTTTGACATGACCCGAAATTTTAGACTTTTGACAGTCTACGCATTCATGTGCCCACTTAGTGACATCACGATGTAGGTTAGGCCAGATGTATCGCTGACGTATAATGCGGTCTGTGACCTTAGCATTCGGATGGGCAAGATTGTGGAAGAGTTCAAAAACTTGTCTTCTAAGAGATTCTAGAATGTACGGACGAACGGAATCTCCGGACAGTTCGCAGTAGAGCTCTGTGTTAGGATCACCCCAGATAAAATTTTTTAGTTTGAGAGAAGACGTATCAGAGGCTAATAAATTTTTAAGCTCGTCATCCTCTTTTTGCCGTGCGGCAAGATCAATTAATTCAAACTTGGTGGGTAATCGAAGGGCTTTGATACGCGACAGACCGTCTGCTACCACGTTATCGGGACCAGAAAGGTAATCGATGTTAGTGGAAAATTGAGCAATGAACGATAACCGTCGTAGTTGCCTCGGGGAGGCTTTATCTGAACGTTGCTTAAAAGCATAGATTAAAAGTTTGTGATCTGTTAAGATCTTAAAATCTCGACCTTCAAAGAAGTGTCGAAAGAATTTAATCGATTCATAAATCGCAGTAAGTTTGCGATCATATGCACTGTAACTAAGTTGAGGCTTAGTAAACTTTTTAGAGAAAAAAGATAAAGGTTTCCACATGTTGTTATATTTTTGCTCGAGGACCGCCCCTATCGCGAAGTCTAAGGCGTTGGTCACTAATCGAGTCTCGGAATTAGCGGACGGATGCGCTAGGAAAGCTCAGTTAGCCAGTTGTGATTTAGCTGAAACAAACGCATTTTCAGCATCAGGAGTCCATGTTATCTCGCGTTTATCATTCTTACGCGAATCCTTAAGATAAACGTGAAGTGGAGCTTGGACGCGCCCTGCTTGAGGTAAGCTACGTCTATAAAAATTTAACGCTCCTAAAAATCGCCGAAGTTCGACTATGGTACGTGGTTTCGGTAGGTTTTGAATGGCGACTACTCTTTCAGGTATCGGCTTAATGCCATCGCGGTTAACCGTGTGTCATAGATAAGTTACTTGATGCGCGCCAGAATACATTTAGAAGGATTTAAAAATAACCCGTATTTTTTTAACCTTTGAAACACCGTGTGAAGATGATTCTTATGCTCTTCCTCGGATGAAAAAGCAATAAGAATATCATCGATATACACGTAAACGAAATCTAAATCTTTAAGAGGATACTATAGTGACGGAAATTACCGACACATTACAGTGTTCATTAATTTTCGAATTGGCTTTACAGATCACAAAATTCTTTTACAGAATAAAAGTACGCACCAAAACAAGGTGCGGGCTGGTAAATTTTACGAGAAAATCGAACAAAAAGTTAAAAATTTATTTATTTTCGACTCGTGGATCTGTCAACCGAGGTTAACTTTTGTGATTTACTAACGTTTTGTAGCTCATATGTATGAAATGAGACTAGGCCGCACTTTAGAAAACTCTAACACTGACTGTGTGTCATTCCAGTCAAAAGCCTAACAAAAAAGTTTAACATGTAAACAGCTGTACGTGTACAAATTTCGCTTAGCGCACGTAAACAATAGCAAGCAGAGTAGTGACTGTAGTTGATAGGTCTTTTTGCAGATAGCAAAATAATCGAAAATCAAAGATAGATTTATGCGTTGGACAAAGAGCGATAGCTTGGTCTCCCTCGAAAAATAATCTGCAATGCCAACGTTGAGGAAGTTCTTCGGTCACTATAGCATCCTCTTAAGAGCGCAATTAATGTAACGCTGGAAAGACAGGGCTGCGTTACGCAAGCCAAATGTCATGAAGATAAATATTAATAACCCGAATGGAGTAATGACGGCCGTCTTAGGCACGTCTTCTTTAGCCACCGGTATTTGATGGTATGCTTTAAAAAGATCAAGGACCAAAAAGACTGTTTTACCTGCTAGATTTGCGGAGAAATCATGAAGATGGGGAATCGGATATTTATCGGGCACGGGTATAGAATTTAACCTGCGATAATTGCCACAAATGCGTCATTCCCCGCTTTTTTTACGGACTAAATGAATTGGTGAAGCCCAAGGGCTATTGGAAGGCCTACAAATGCCTAGCTCTACAAGGCGCTTGAATTCCGCTTTTGCCGCTGCCAATTTATCTGGCGCCAAACGTCGAGAAAGTTCTGCAACGGGAGGACCAGTAGTCAGAATGTGGTGTTCCACATCGCAAATTCCGGAAGGAACTAATTGACTAACTTCCGTAATTTCTGGAAATTCCAGAAGGATGCTTGCGTAAGCAGAGTCACGGTTAACTGTAGAGATTCTAGTAACCGGAACGGAACATATTTTGCCTGTAGAAAAGAGCTTAGTGCTCGTATCAAGAAGTCGGCGCTTGTGTAAATCTACCAAGAGTTGGTAATGTTTATGACAATCCGCACCGATGATTGCATGAGGTACCGCGGCGATGCAAAAATTTCATGTGATGGGTCGTCGAAGATTAAGATTTAACGTAAGACGACGTTCGTCGTAAGTGTTTATAAAGGAATTATTAGCCGCAAACAGTTTAAGATCCGACGGGTTTTTTCTATCGGAAAGCGACGCAGGAAGAAGCAATATTTCCGCGCTTGTGTCAATAAGAAATTGACGACCTGTAACGCGATCGTAAACATTGAGACGGTTTTTGTTTGCTCCGTTTCTTGCGACCGTCTCCATGCGAGGAGAGGGCTTTAGTTTTTCCGGCTTTTCCGGTTTATCATGTCACGTACATGGCTTGCGACAAGATGTCGCTTGCGCACCATATTTCTTATAATAAAACAAAGGCCTGACTTTTTTGCGTCTGACGCACGCGCGAAAACAACCTCGAAACAAAAATCGGTTACACCGCGACTTGAAAACTTTTTTTATTAAGGGCCGCGAGCTGTTTCGTTATCAGCTTTAATTGTTTTTCCACGCCGGACAAAGGTGTGGTGTTGTCTGTTGTATCATTAACGAAAGCGACCAATGGTGCTATTGACGTACTAAGACTACTAGTTTCTGAAATTCTATCAGCGATTTCCGCAAGCTTTTGCAAGTCATTAATCGCTCATTAATTGCGGCTAAAATCGCCTTATGAGAATCAGACAATTGTTCGATGAATAAGGATTTGAGAACCGCTGGACTGCACTGTTCATTATTAAAGTTTTTCATGTGATTCAGAAGATGGCTTTTGATCACCAAGTATTTGGCCTTTAAAGAGGCTGCGCAAACGAGATTTGGACGACGTTGCATACACCGAGAAGATACGCTCTTTGAGGCGCTCAAATAAATTGTCGGGCGACGGGTCCGCCTTTAGCAAATCGGCGATATATGCAACAACTTCGGTGCTGACACCGGTTAATAAATAATCCGCTTTCGTCCGATCTACAGTAATTCCTGCCACGCGCAAGGATGCTTCGACTTGTAAAAACCATGCTTCTGGCTCGCTCTTCCAAAATGGCGGAATTTTGGGAACGCGATATGTTTCCACTCGCAGCGGATCAGACATGGCGATAGAAATGGTGGTTAGGACGCCGAGAACGAATGTGACGCTAAACGCGAATTGGCAAAAGAGCACTACGATGGCCCAACACAATGAGCGCAATGATATATTATGCAGAAGCATCGGATATAACAGGAAGGATTATCATAAAGCACACACGAAATTGCGTTGAAAACTGGTTAGGTACAAACGGGAATGACAGAGATGTTGCTAAGCGCTACTTTCACAATTGGTTAGTTCGTTCACGAGCACATAGAACAAAAGAATGTGAGATCACAAGAACGTTATGAGAATAGCGAAGGGCGGCGAAAGCAATATGACCGGAAGCATCGCGAAAATCACACGCAATGTCTTGCATTTAATACGCGCACTATGAATGCAACGATGTAGTGACGTTGCAATGCGATCACTTCGTGCGGGGGTCGATTTAAAATGCCGGCTACAGGAGAAGCGCTGTCGCACGCCTGATATGAAAAATAAGACAGTACGTTACAATACGAAGGTCTGGCTGTCTGCAAAGGTCCACGATGAGTCGCTGGACCGGGTGAAGCTCGCCGATGAACAGGAAACAACCTCGTTGGGGACGATTTCCCGGTGGACGGGCTGCCTCTGCATCGAAGTGGCGGGAATGGCTTCAGCCAATGGCGCGTCGTCTCTTACGATCTCGCCGAATGGCGCGGGACACCTGTTGCCAAGGAAGATCTCAAAGGTCTCGCCGCCTGCGACAAGCTATGATGGCTGCAATGAGCTGCGATGGACTGTAGTAAGCTACGATGAGCTGCTGAACCGAATGAGGCCAGCCGATAAGTCGGGAACGACCTCGCCAGGGAAGAAAATCCGTTGCACAGGACGTTCGTAGAAACACTATGGCGGTAACGGCTTCGTCAAATAGAGAATCGGCTCTGATGGCCTCACCCAATGGCGTGCCGCTGTATAAATGGTTATGCCGGCCGGCGTGTGGTCTTGAAAAATGGCACAAAAGTTTTAATCGGACCACTAATTATGCGTCACCATCATGCACAGGCTGCAATTTCATCTGAAACAGACGAAAAGCCGTCGCGTGTCTCTCGCTTCTGTGCGGAAGGCACGCAACGGACCTCGTGAGAATGTTCTCGATCGCGCACTACGTGAACGCCGACATCACGTCGGGGTCACCAATTGTGGGGACTAGCCACAATAATTTTAATGTTCGTTAAGGCATTCGCTTAATGAGTACGCTGATTGTTAAATAACAACACAAGTTTATTAATAAGAAACGAAATACATAATGACGCGACTTAACACTATTTAACGCGAAGACGCGAAGGCTCTACGAGAGCTGACGAGAGAGTGTGTGTAACCACGACTAACTCAGACAAGTGAGCGACGGCGCAAGCAGGCAACGAACGTGCCTGGCTTCCCTAGACTCTAACTTACTAGGCGAATAGAGGGGGAACCAACCAGTCGCCACAAATGTGTCATAGTGACAGCTGATTCCAGTGGTTTCAGAGAGGTTAGACATTTATCAATAATATTTAGTACATATCGCTTTGAGTTTCATACAAAACCCCTGTTTTTTACTGTGTTGAATATGTCAACTTTTGTAGTAACTAAGCAGCATTTGCGGAAGATTTTAGTTTTCTGTTTTAATTGGAAGAAAAGCACAGCTGAAGCGCATCAAATGCTGGTAGAAATTTATGGTGACAATGCTCCAACTGATAAATCATGTAAGGAATGGTTTCGACGTTTTAAGAATGGTGATTTCAGCGTTGAAGACAAGCCCCGCTCTGGACAGCCAAAAAAACACCCCAAGGGGTGTTGTATACTACGATTTGCTACAACCTGACGAATCCATTACGGGCGATTGGTATAGGCTACAATTGATTTGTTTGAGCCGTGAATTACGAGAAAAACGGCCGGAATACGAGGAACGACATGACAAAGTTATTCTGCTACATAATAACGCTCGACCTCATGTCGCAAAAGTCGTCAAAACTTATTTGGAAACGCTCAAATGGGATATTTTACCGCACCCGCCGTATTCGCCGAACATCGTTCCATCTGATTACTCGTTATTCCGACGGATGCAGCACGATTTGGCAGGACACTGGTTCAGTTCTTTCACAGAAATCGAAAATTGGCTCCTAACTTGGATCGCTTCAAAAGACGAAACATTTTTTCGAAATGGACTTCGAAAATTGCTTGAGAGGTGGGACAAAGTAGTAGCCAGTGATGGATAATACTTTGATTAATATGATACTTTGATTAATCTGTTCATTAATTTGTTCTGAAATAAATGCATTTTTGACCACGAAAAAACGGACCGAATTAATTTATACTCCCAATAGTTTCCGTCCAGAGTGTCCCGACTCGATCTTATCTCTCGTTGTTACCAAACTTAAACAAAACTTAAATTTTTTTTTTCAACTCCTGGTTTTGTTCATTTTTACGGATCATTGTATTAGGGTAAGCAAATATTCGTGATTCCGTCATCGCACGATTTCTCCTTTTATGTTTCTATTCAACAACTTTGTTGCTCTGGATATAGTATTTGAGAGTTATATATTTTCAGGGACAATTTCCTCGCTTTGTTCATTTTTTCTTTTAATAAACGAGGAATGCTCGTTATTTGCGAAAAGTGAAATTGTGGAATGAGATGTTATACCCAACTTGTGTAAGAGGATCAGGCATTGAATCTCTATAAAAGAAAACAAGTATGATATGTACTAATATTGTGCGATGCAAGATATTTATCACTAAAAACATGAACGTTTCAGGCTTGCTTGCTTCTTTTCAACATGCAAAATGAATGTTTCAATTACATAAAATATGATTAGAATTCATGAGTAATGAACAAAATTAAAAGACAGCAGACAGTGTATAAAATTATTTAAACATAAATTAATACAAATAGTGACGCTTACGCAGACGCAATAATATATAAGAAAAAGCTATCGTTTTACAATTGTCCATCTAAATATTTTTTTTTATATTTAGATGATTTTATACACTGACTGCTGTCTTTCGATTTTGTCTATTACTCATGAATTCTAATCACAGTTTATGTAATCAAACCATTCAGTTCGCATGTTGAAAAAGGGCAAATAAGGCTGAAACGGTCATGTTTTAAGTGTGAAGATTGAGTTATAATTCTATATCTGTTAAATAACACCTATATATATGATTGTTTCTTATTAATCATTTTGACAATATAATATTTATTTAATTACTGTATTTTATAATATTACACACATTGCTACAGTTAAACTTTTCCTGTTCTTGACACGTCCTTTGAATTAATAATATTTTGGAGCAAACATATGAAAGTAACGGCCTTTGCATTAACGGTCTCAAAATTTTGTTGCACAGGAATGTCTTTACTGTCATGCAAAACAACTGTAAATAAAGAAGATGTCTGCTTCGATGATCGATACGATGTGGTTGCCAAACAAGTAAAAAGAAAAAAAGAAGAAAAGGAAGAAGAGAAGGAGCAGCAGCTGGAAGAGGAGAAGAAAGAGACGACAGTAGAGGAAAAAGCAAAGTTTCTTGAGGGTTCGGTCAATTTCAATGACATCATCGCAAGCACGTCGTTGCGAGAACGTTCTGATGTAAAGTCCGACGTAACGTTACCGACAATCCGAGAGCCGATCTTTCCTCTGTCTGGAGGATGGAAGTCCGATAAAGAGTATTCCGATAAAGAGATGCAGATCGACGTGATTTATAATGGTCCTAATGATTCTGATGAAACTGATACATCGCCGAAATCTGAAACTCCCAGGAGGAGTGTCTCGAGGAAGACTGTCTCGAGATATATCAGTTACAGATAAGAAAATAATAAAGCAATATGATATTATATATTATATACACAATATAATTATATATTTTATTTTACGTATAAGCTTGGAGCCAAAACCTTGACGAACGAGGAAGTGATACAGTTGATGAATCGATGTCATAACTGTATATCAGTTGGAAAAAGAGGTTGATAATCCGGATCGTGACGTCAATATTGGACGTCAAATTGTGTGTTTTACCGACAAGTTCACCAAGAAGATAACCGGTTTGCCGTATAAGAACTTTGATTACAACAAACTACTTGGCGCCTGCTGTGAGAATGTGATCGGTTACGTGCCGGTACCTGTTGGCATTGTTGGACCGTTGTTAATCGATAGCCAGCTCTATTACGTGCCGATGGCAACGACGGAGGGTTGTCTGGTAGCGTCAACCAATCGCGGCAGTCGTGCGCTTCGAAAATGCGGCGTAACCACCTGCGTAATAGCTAACGGGATGACCCGAGCACCCGTAGTACAATTCCCAGACATCGTGCGCACGTGTGAGGCGATGTCATGGATAAAACAGCCGCAGAACTTTCAAGAGTTGAAGAATAGCTTTGATCGAACTAGTCGCTTTGCTCGTTTGAAAAAAATTAATTCAAGAATAGCCGGTCGAGATCTGCATCTACGCTTTATTGCCACGACTGGCGACGCCATGGGTATGAACATGGTACCACAGGGGACGCAAAAGTCTCTACAGAAATTGCAAACATATTTTTCGGATATGAAGATAATCTCCCTCAGTGGGAACCTCTGCACCGACGAGAAACCTGCGGCCGTTAACTGGATCGAAGGAAGAGGTAAAAGCGTGATATGCGAAGCGGTTATACCCGCGGATGTTATAGCGTGGGTATTGAAGACCTCGGTGCCTGAACTTATCAAGCTTAACGTTAAGAAGAATTTGATCGATTCAGCCTTGGCAAGCAGTATAGGCGGCTACAACGCTCATGCTGTCAATATTGTGACCGCGATTTTTATCGCCACTGGACAAGATCCAGCACAGAACATTGGCAGCAGCAATTGTTTAACGGTGATGGAATCGTGCGGTGTAGATGAAAAGGATTTACACATGACTTGCACGATGCCCAGTATAGAAGTCGGCACGATTGGTGGTGGCACTGTTCTACCGGCACAAGGAGCGTGTCTAGGGATGCTGGGAATCAAAGGTGGACATCCCACGGAACCTGGTCAGAATGCCGAAAAACTCGCACGAATTGTTTGCGCCACTGTACTCGCTGCAGAGCTATCCTTGATGGCTGCGTTAGCTTCTGGGGACTTGGTCAAGAGCCATTTGCAACATAACAGGTACGTGTCTCATTGAATTTGTATATGTTTAACAAATCAAGAGGCGCGGTCGCGCCTTGTCGCCAAGTCCAGCGCAGGAAATAAACCGCTTTTCTTTACGCAAATCGGCGATTTTCATGCACATGAGATCTGATAATCTCAGTAAATCTGAGTAACGGTTGAACCGATCAAGTTCTGAGTAGTCTCAAACGATAGCTTAGATAAAATGGCATTGTAAATGTATTTTTACTTCTTTTTCCGTGCTCTACGAGCGGGATATCATGACGTAAAGTTAGGTCTTGAAATTTTCATTTAAGAAACGTCATCATCATCCTTCTCAGCGTTGTCCATTTCATCTTTTTGACACAGAGTGGCGCTCGCTTACATATACATTAGTTAGCCTTACATATATGCGATTGTGTGATGGTTATGGAACGCAATCGTGATTACCGATTGACAGGTTTCCTAACCAAAATCGTAAATACTATTTCGATTTTCGAGGCAAATGGCACTTCTTTCTGCCGAATTCGTTCGTGTGGTGCAAAAACGCGTTGAATGAGCCTATAATAATACGTGCAGTTAAAAATATACATTTTGCGTTAACTAGAGTCAATATTATACTTTTAAGAGGGCTGTGCATCAAATTTGTGTTAAAACAAGTGTTATAATACACGATTAACAAAATGCACATGAATATGCTAATGAAACAAAGCTAATTAGACCAAATGCTCATTATTAAATCTGTTTTTGTCGTCTTTCTATCTTCCTCCGATGCGTATCTTACTTTTATCAGGGAAAATGTGCTTTGCTTTCTTAGACGTGCCTCTAAGTCATAATTTTTTAATTGTAGCGTTAATGTAAATGTATATCAGTAAAAAATTTTTCAGTACAACTTTTCAATAAATCAGTACAACTTTTCAATAAAAGGTAAAGAAATGTAGTATGTGTATGCGCGTGTGTACCCCTTAAATTTTTACTTTTTTCTATAAAACCCAAGTGGTACTATCTTTGTATCCTCATTGAAAAATTTTCATATTCTAACCCATGTGATATTTTCTTTAACTTCTATACAAAACCCAAGTTGTACTATCTCTGTATTAACATTGAAAAATTTTATTCCAACCCAAATGGTATTGACTTAAATATAAATATCTTAAATTTAATCCAATTTAAATTTATTTTTTCAAAAAGACGTACAAAATCTTTATAATATTGCTCTTTGAAATAACTGTTGTACTACTTTTAACAAATAAAATGCAGATGGTAATATCTTTATTTTTTCAATATAACCCACGCAGTAATATCTTTAATTTCTTTTTAAATAAAATTCAAGTGTTACTACCTGTGTAATAGTTATAATAACTTAGAAAATTATAATAATTTACAATGTTACTTAAATGTTAAAGAAACTTAATCTTTAATTTACGCAAAGTATTGCGTAATTACTTTCATAACGTATATCTTACAAGTGTTACATTGGGTGAGCCCCAGTTGTGAACAGACCCAATTGGACACCACCAATCATCTTGGCTTATCTAACCTTGCAACCGCCGTCATTTGTTAAGATTATGAAATGGATTTCATTACAGACTAAACTAAAAACTTGTGAAAGCCCAAGACAACTGAAGATTGTAGCGGAGAGGCTGGACTCAAGACAGAGATTATCTCCATCTGGAGGCCCGGTGGAAATCAAGGAGCTCGCCAAGTAGCCTGAGGACAACGTCGATTAAATCACAAGACTATATTTACATTATTATATTATAATAAAGTAATAGTTATTACAAAGATTATGAGTTTATAACTTTCTCTTTATATATTGTCTATCACTAGATTTAAGGAACCAATCATAATATATGTAACAGTAATATTTAAATTTACACAATATATAAATTAATCTATAAGCAATTTCTTATATCTTCTGGTATCTCGTTAGCTTATATTCCAATCAAAGTTAAAAGTACATTATTTACTTTCTTAATTTTAATTATTACATAATATAACACTCATGTAGCGGCTTAACGGAAAGCCTTGTCATAATGAGAATTGATCCCAGGCGTGTGGGACTTAAAGTAACGCTTTTACTTTATTTAATTACTCAACTTAAACCTTATTAACGCGCAAGTTAGTGTGCGTAGTTTAAATTAAAGAAGAAATTAAGGTTTCAAGATTTAAGAACCAACAGTTTTGCACACAAGTAGTATATAAAACTACTAGGTAAAATAAATAATATTGCGAGAGTTTTTCTATTTAATTTAATTTGTTTTCAACTTACAATCATAATGGTATAACATTTATATATGTATCTACATTAGTTCAATTGATTTTCTAAGACAAGTGTCAAGTAACGGCTCACCGAAAAGTCACATATATTACAAATATTATCTCTAGCCTTATAGGATATAAATATACAGTTTTGTTTTAATAATTAGCTTAAGAATTAACTGTTAAGCGTGCGTGAAAGAGTGTGAGTATGAGTTTATAATAATTTTAAGTAAAACTGTTAATCAGATTAGGAAGAAGAAAAAATCCGTTTATTGGCCCACTGACAAAGAGTATACAGTCATTTAATGTTATAAGTTTGTTCGTCACTAACGCAGACGCTGTAGGTGTCGTTTACATCAAAATATTCATTGGATTACAGAACATTTGAATTTATATAATCTATAGAATTTGTTTTGAAATCGGTTATATGTTTATCTTACAACTATTAAAATATTCTATAACGAGTAATAACTCTTCGGGATTCATTTTTTTAAGAATTTTTCTAATATCTATCGGCGTTCTTATTTTCAGTCTATTAAAGTTCTCGACCATGGTACTTCTTTCTTTAGTAAATTTATCGCATTCCCATAAAATGTGGTTTTCATCCTCAATTTGGCCACATAGGAAGAGATTAGTGCCAATAATCTTAAATCTAAATAAACTATTTTTCAAAGAATTATGACCACTGCGGAGTCTGTTAATTGTCACGATAGCTTTTCTATTGAAATTTGGGTAGAAGAACCATGGTCGAGAGGAATGTTTCCAGTAGTTCTTGAAGAAAAAGGTACCCTTGTTTTGTACACGCGCTTTTTGTTGAGGGAATTTCTCATTTTCTTTGGTACACCTAGCTTTAAAGATATTTACAATATCTGAGTATGGCACCTCTCGTTCGAGTAATAAACCCTCCTGTGCTGAACGTTTCGCTAGTTCATCAGCCTTTTCGTTGCCTAGTATTTTTTTATGGGATAGAATCCAGATCATTTCTATATTTTTGTTTTTTTTGTTGCAGTCGTAGAGAAGTTTATTAATTTTTTGTACAATGTAAGATTTATTTTTTAACCTTTTGAGTTTATTAAAGCTTCAAGAACACTTTTAGAATCCGAAAAAATCAGGAAATCGTTAAGATCTGAATTAACAATCATTTTGAGAGTACTCAATATAGCAAATGCTTCCGCCGAGAACCCAGATAACAAAATGCTTGCATAGTGATATCATGATGCGCGCACGCCGTTCGGATAATCCGCACGGCGTCCACGCATATCACCACACAGATGCGTCCTCATATGAGATTCATATTGCTCGCACATGTGTAATTTCACACCTGCGAGTCATATGAGTCTCAATTGAAGATGCATCTCTGATCCACGTGTAAGACACATATTATTCGCACGCGTGCGACTTCATACGTGCGAGTCATATGAGTTTCAATTGAGAACGCATTTTTAATCTGCACGTGAGATTCATATGACTCGCACACGTGAGGTTGCATGCATGCGAACAATATGAACCTTATAAGAATGTATATGTAAAAAATAAAAAATAATAAAATAACAATAAATAATAAAAAATCATATAATTGCATATTTTTTATTTTTATTATTATTTACATATGTATATGTATATGTTCAGATTTCTTACATTTTTTTGTGTATGCAGTAACAACGTTTGTGGAGCTTATCCATAATCATATTTAGGATTTCATATAACACAGATTAGATTATCCAGTTTGTTGTCGTACAGAATTTTGTATTAAAACAAAAACAGACTCACTTGACAAGAAACCAACTCAGAAACAGAAACAGACTCACTTGACAAACTCAATAAATTTTGGAAATGATATCAAACACAACATTCGCAACTCGACTCAATTAGAGATACCTATGGCGCAATTTATACAAAATCGATACGCGATTGATGAAATAGATAAAATTTACTATTTCGGCAAAATTTTGCGTATTGCCGAGATACTTGCTTGCATATTTGCACGTGTATATAATATTCTACTTTGTCGCACGAATATAATTAACCATAAACTCGTCTTTTTCTTATATGTTTCATTAATAAAGTTAATTATTTTTATTATCCGTTTGGATGTGCACTGTTTTGTTTGTAAACAGTGTTTTTCTACTGCTGTAATAATGAGTTAAGTCATGTCATTATCGTCAACTTGCTCATGTCAATTTTATAAATGACACAATAATTAAAATATTTACAACTTCTAAAAGATTCCCTTTAATTCTAGATTATGCAGTAAATCACATGTATTCTTTTAAATGCACACATTTTCTAACGTGTTAATCGCGCTATTATGTTCCTTAATATTAAATGTAAATTATAACAAACAATTATATGGAAATTTCGAATACCAACTGTTAAAAAGGAACAGTGAGTTGTAAAGATTTAAATAATTTAATTTTTAATTATGATTGTTCGGTGTTTTACGTCCATCATTGTCTTCTTCGCTGCTTTTTTTTTCCATTGCTGGCTTTATTTTTATTTTTATTTTTTCGACTTTTTACGCGCTGTTTTACTGCCCTTAAAACTTCTTGGGCTTCTGCTTTAAATACAGTTTTGCTTAATGGTCCCTCAAAAAGGAGGCATCTCTGTGCTGCATCTGAAGAAAGAAAAATATACGTTATATATATAATGGTCATGTTAACACGTGCAGATAAAGACATTATTGCAAGATTAATTCACGGTGTTTTAAGGGAGAAATCACAGTAACGAGTTAAAAAATATTAATTTTGGCATTCAATTATATATGTTATTAATAACTTACATTAATCGTTTAATATAATACGAATGAAAAGTTTTTACGTTTCATACAATATTTAAAAAAAAATTAAAAAATATTTTTTTCAGGGGGGGAAAAGGGTTAATGTTTAATAATACGTGATATTACTTAATCTCGTTCAATTTAGAATTGTGTTATGACTGAAAATTAATTCGGCGCGCAGTTCACTGAGTTTGAGGAAAGTATATAAAATCACACAGACAATACAAGCACGAAGACTTAGCTACGACCGTAGTAGGCATTCTTGTTCAATGTGTGTTGATACAGCAACGGTCAAAATATCTCTCTCTATTACTTTAAAAAATATTTGTTTATCAAAGATATAAAACATTAATGAAAGCCTATTTTGTGACGTGTATGGTTGATATCACGATTTCTCAAATGCCAATGAATCGATCGCTTTCAATTTTTAACGGTATATTTAAAAATAATGTGACTATCGCTGGATTGTCGCTTATTTTTAAAATATTACATATGTCTCAATAGAATATAGCAGCTATCTAAAATTGCTTAGTTACGATTTTTAGAAAACTTTATTTGTTTTTAAGTGTTAAAATAACAACTTAAAATATTGAAAAAAATTATGATTAAACGATAAATGATACATTTTTAAATATAGAGGAGAAGAAGGTAATATGACACACATTTTTATTTTATTGAACAACTTTGTTTATAATTAATATTTTCTATTGAAACTTGAACAATTATACATTCGTCAAAGTATTTTGACAGATTCTAGACTCAAAGTAATGAAATATTTATTATTTAGGACGGGATTTATAAAAATCTAATGCATAATCGGTGGAAGAAAAAAAGTGGTTCTATCATGGATATCTATAAAAATAATTTTAAAAAATTAGTTTAGTTTAAAAGAAACACAGTACTTTGTTACAAAATTAGAAATATTTTTAATTTTTTATTGTTTAGAATTTTCCTAATTTAAAATTTTCCTGCGTTCAGAAACTTTAGAAATACCATTAGAAATTTCATTATAAATTTTATAATTTTAGCTGTAAATGTAAAAAAAAAATTTTAAACAATTTTCAATATTTTAAATAAAATAATTATAAATTAAATATATACACATATTATACTTACCAAAGTCGTACACGTCTATACACGCTGTACCTGGCGTAATCTTAAAATCACGCGGCCAAAACTGTACAGCAAAAGAACAGCACAAAGCACTTTAATTCGTTCTTTCACGTCAAGCTTTGAACTCGATCTATGTAGATGTATGATTCACAGACGCCTAATCAATATTTATAAAGTCTGCGTAGCAACGCGCTTCGCGAATGTTTACGAGCGGCGTCACGGCGTCGTCGATGCAATTGCAAATAACATTTTTTTTTTACCAAATTTATGAATTATTTAATTTTAACAAATTTCAATTCTGTGTTATAGTCAAATAAGATAACTCCGGTTCTAATTATCATATACAGTAATAAGTAAGAAAAACACATTTTAAACCTGAAATTACATAGCTGAAAATGCTATTTTCTATATTACAGTTATAAAAAAAAGTATTTTTTGTAATTTTTGTTTATCATAAGCAATAAAAATGTTAAATAATATACACGCATGTTTCCGTCACGTTCTGCGAGTAACGTGATGATAGCACGATAAGTGCACAGTGTGATACTCACTGTGTGATACATCATTGCATAATGCGATTCATTGCGCTCGCATGCATGCTTCCATCACGTCGCGTGGGTAACGTGATGATAGCACAGTATGCGCACGGAGTGATACTCACGGCGTGATTGCATAATACGATTCATTGCGCTTGCACGCATGCTCCCATCACGTCGCGTGGGTAACGTGATGATAGCACAGTATGCGCACGGAGTGATACTCACGGCGTGATACTCACGGCGTGATTGCATAATACGATTCATTGCGCTTGCACGCATGCTCCTATCACGTGCGGATACTGTGATAGCACTGTGCAGGCACAGATACGCATGCATGAGGGCAATATGAACTCGCACAAATTGTTATACTGGGATGCTTAATATAAAATTTTTCATAAGCTATTATAAAGTCAACACAAGAAGAATGATTTAAACTTGACGTATGATATAAATGGGATATATTATGATTGAATTGTAATGATTTTTTTTTTTTTTTTAATTAAAATGATACACGCGTTTGTACCACAAGATATGTAACATTTTGTATTAATTTTCATAAAACTTTTCTAATTACAATTAAATTTCATTAGAAGTCTATCTACTTTATAATATTGATTTACAAAACGTATTTATGTGAATACTCGTATAAAAATTTATTATTTTCATTCAGAAATTTTGGTATTAAATTACATCAACATTAGTGTTTATCATAGAAAATGCTACGTTGGACATACGTTAAATCTCATTGATTTGCATATACTGCGCAAAAATGATAGAATATCATAATATTTCTATGTTACGGAAATTTTTCTATCGTATCCTACATAAAAAACGATTGATTTCTGAATAGAAACGAATGTAATTTTATCGTTTTCTATCGGACGTTTTAAGCAGGATTTGGCGCATTTATTTTCAACCACCACGCCGACCTCGACAACTGCCATCGTCGACCAGCCGGATAAAGTCACTCAGCATCATCCGCCGCTCCAACGACAACCAACTGGCTGAGAAACCTCCCGATCAGGCGCTCGTCCGGAAAAGCACTAGTCGTCTCGCCGCGGACGGTTGCGCTGGGCCATCTCGTAAGCCCACGTATCCGCTGTCTTTAGCGATGAGCAAATGCCGGCACCCAGCAGTAGGCTGTACCGTGCAGCGCTCATCCGCCCCAACGCAAATGACAGGGTCTCATGAAAACGCCTCGACTATCTTCGAGGCATCCAACGCGAAGAACAATCCACGCCAAGGCCAAGGAGCAATTGCGAGCGGTGTTTGGAGACAAC
>NW_024105261.1:0-67737 GCF_016802725.1 Solenopsis invicta
GTGGCTGGGGGCCCGGGGATCCGGATAACCTGCCCTATGCGTAGGGTGGGGGTCCGGGTGTCCGGGTTCCTGGACTCCACCGAGCCGGAGGAGGTGGCGGTGGCGCTGGCATGCGCCGGAGCATGCAGCGCCACTGATATAGTAGTTGGCCGAGTTACTCGCGGCCGCCGGGGCATGGGCTCTGTAATTGCGCAGTGCCCGGTCGCGGCGGCGGTGAGGCTCGCCAAAGTGGGGAAAGTGGCTCTGGGCTGGGCGGCTGCGCGCGTGGAGGCGCTTAAGGCGCCTCCACAGCGATGCTATCGCTGCCTGGCTCAGGGCCACATGCAGCACCGGTGCCCCGGTTACTCTGACCGGTCCCGGTGCTGCTTCAACTGCGGCGGGGAGGGTCACGCTCGGGCTCAGTGCGCGAATTCGCCGTTCTGTCCCGAGTGTGCCTCCCGCAATAGGGCAGCCGACCATCGTCCGGGTGGTCCAGGCTGCCCCAAAATACCCCCTATGCCTCGGAGGGCTGGGGGGCATCCTCCCTCTTCCCCGGATCCGGGGAGAGAGGAGGATATGGAAATGGAGCGGCCGCCGTCGTCGCCGGACGCTGACGCTAACCGCGGCGCTCAGGCCGTTGGGGGCGACGGTCCGGCGGCGGCCGAGGCCGCCAAGGGGGGTGCGTCTCCCGCGGGCGGGGTCCCAGTAGATGGGCCCCCGGCTGCGGGGGATGCTCGGCTGCCGGGGTCCACCTCGGACTCTTCGGAGTCCGGGGAGGAGCCCCCGCCGCCCAAATCGCGCGCGGTCGAGGAGGCCGGCGCGCTCGACGGAGCTAGCGTGTCGAGTCACGCTTCCGGGGATAACCTCCCCGTGGCCCGGGTGGTTCTGTCCCCCCTCCCCCCCAACTCCCGCAGAGGGAGCGGAGGGGGAGTAAGGCCACGAGGGAGGCGAGGCCCAAGGGAGGAGCGCCCAGTGCGCCCTCCCCGGGGCCGCCGTCCTCGGCAAGGGGAAGCGGCGATAGTGCCGCTCCTCGGGTGCCCGTCCCTAGCTGCCCCTAGCGCTCGGGGGATGTGACGGGACGGTGCCCAGGCCGATGGGGCCCGACACTAGGCGGGATGTTCTCCCCTGGTGTCCGGCCCGGCCACGCGAGCGCCGTGGACGGGAGGTGGTGGGGCGGGCGGCGGCGACCGCTCGTCCCTGGGCGTGGGGCTCGCACCGGCGAGATGTCGGGAGCGGCCCCATGGCCCTAAATGGGCGCGGGGGTGCGTGATGCCTCGCTCCGCATCCCCGGGGTCGGGCTAGGCCCTACTGGCTGACGTATCTCGGCTGGGCCAGCAAAGCCCGACTCCCAACCTGACGAACTGGCGCGTCGGGGAGCTTTGCTCCGATCCCCAGTGGAGGGACGTTGGCGTATGTCTCTACAAACCCGGTCCCTCCACGCAACGGGGCGAGATGGGCTCGGTGGGTTTTTAGTGGGTAGGCGGGCCGGGCCTCGCCAACTTTCTACCGCGCAAGCGGTCTGTGCCGGCGAGGGGTACCGCGTCCCGAGTCCCACACTCCCGTGGTCTAGCCAACCCGGGGTACTATGAGTATTTTCCCCCCGTTAAAAAAAAAAAAAAAAAAAAAAAGGATTAATAAGAGTGTTCATGCGATACTCAAGACGCCAGTTTCTTCTTGTTCAAATTAGCTTTAATTCAAATATAACTTTTTATTAACAATCTCACAAGTGTACGATTAGTTTAGTGTTAAGATATTAAGTTATCGTTCCGAAGATCTTAGGTTCGAATCCCGCCGGCGCCGATGCGTTTCAAACATTTATAAAATAATATGTAATTGTAATTAGTGAATTAAAATGTTATACGAGGTGTGATCAAAAAGTAAGGTGACTTTTCATTTTTATAAAAAAATATTTATTCATCCTAAATTATGTTATCCCCTTCAAAATAATCCCCCTCTGATACAATGCATTTATGCCAGCGCCTTTTCCAGTAGTCAAAACATTTCTGAAATGCACTTTTGGGTATTGCCTTGAGCTCCTCCAGCGATGCAGCCTTAATCTCCTCAATCGTCGCAAATCTTCGTCCTTTCATAAGCCTTTTCAATTTTGGGAAGAAGAAAAAGTCGCAGGGGGCCAAGTCTGGTGAATACGGTGGCTGAGGCATGATGATAGTATTGTTTTTTGCCAAAAAAGTACTCACTAGTAACGACGTGTGCGCATTATCATGGTGCAGAATCCATGAACTTTCTTTCCACACTTCCGGACGTTTTTTTCTTATTGATTCACGCAAACGCCGCATAACCTCAAGGTAATACTCTTTGTTTACCGTACGACCTTCTGGTAGGAATTCTTGATGCACAACGCCATGGTAATCAAAGAAAACTGTGAGCAAAACCTTCACATTCGAACGAACTTGGCGTGCCTTTTTCGGTCTTGGCTCTCCTGGGCTCTCCTGGGCACTGGGATGATTGGGCTTTGATTTCGACGTCATAACCATATACCCATGTTTCGTCACCAGTTATAACCCTTTTGAGCAGATCAGGATCATCATTGACGTCGTTCAACATGTCTTGGGCGATGTTCATGCGACGCTGCTTCTGTTTAAAATTAAGCAGTTTTGGAACGAATTTCGCTGACACACGTGTCATACCCAAAACATCCGTTAAAATTGATTGGCATGAGCCAAACGATATGTTAAGATCATTAGCTATTTCTCTAATCGTGAGTCGACGATTTTTCAACACAATTTCTTTCACTTCCTGAACATTTTCGTCGGTTTTTGACGTGCGGGGGCGTCCAGAGCGAGGTTCATCGTTAACATTTTCTCGGCCCTCTTGGAATAACTTATACCATTTATAAACATTTTTTTTGCTCAAAGTTGACTCACCGTACGCCACTGTCAACATTTCAAGAGTTTTTGAAAACTTAATACCATTTTTTACACAAAAATTAATACAAACTCTCTGCTCCATTATTTTCAACAGCAAAAAATCGCCGAGCACGCAAACACAAGTCTAACCTATATGCCTCTCACAGAAAAACAACACATGCTATATAGTCAAAACTGTAAACATATGATCGTGACGAGTGTACCAATACAAAAAAAAATTTGAAATTAGAATGTACAGAGCGCGCGAAATTCAAAAAGTCACCTTACTTTTTGATCACACCTCGTATGTGAAACAGTGAATATAGATTAAGCTATAAAAATAATAAAATCTGTAAAAAAAAAATTTTTTTTACCGTCCATTAGACGTCCACTGAAAATCCAAACCTCCACGGCAGACGTCCATTAATAATCTATGTAACGTCTGCTGAGACTCCATAAAGCCTCCATAAGCCTCCATAAAGCCTCTACTAATAATCCACGCGACGTCGGTTTGTCATTCACTAAGGCTCTATGAACCCTTTATTAATGATCCACGTAACTTTTAACGGACATTTATTGTTAATGGACGTCCAATGGACGTGCGCAATGCGGAACTGTGGATGCCTAGTGGCCGTCCATTGGATGTCCTTGGGACGTCGACTGGAAGGTTCGAACCTCCACGGCAGACGTCCATTAGACGTCCATTGGAGGTTTTAGTTCTATGTGGGATTATATTCCTAATTTCTTTCGTATTTTATTTAAAACTTTACCTTCTTTAATTACTTTTTGCTTTCTATTTTTTACTTATTTTACACTCACAATTTTCCCTTTTCCTTTCTTATATTATTTCATGTTTCTCCATTTCTCTTGCACATATTTTAAAATTTTTACTAAAGGAGGTAATGTTCGATTAAAGAAATTTTCATTTCTATAACACAAAACTTCATAATACGATATGATATTCAACCATTATTAAAAAAATTCTCAAACACGCGTTCAATTGCATTTTTAATTTCTTTTGTTCTTTATTTACAAACATTTACCTTTATATAATATAAGTATTCAAAGATTATTTTATTTTACATATATTGAGTGTTGTACAAAAATTACAAATTTATAAAATTTTAATTAACTTAAGCAAGTTAACCCTTAAACACGTAAGTGGGTCTGAGAGATCCCATACGAAGTTTTGAACGCTTGCTATGTGAAGACGGAATGAGAAGTTCGGACCAAGACGTAAAAAAAGTTTGAACTCTCCTCTTTCAATTGATATGGTTGATTAACTTTTTTGATCAACTAGAATTCGAACGGCACGGTAGCAAAGTTTTCTTAGGGTCAATGCGACCCATATAGTGAAACTTTTTTTGTGAGTATTTTACACAAAAAAAACTGGACGAAATACGTTCGAACAGGTCGATTTGCAGATGTT
This sequence comes from Solenopsis invicta, assembly GCF_016802725.1. Lineage (NCBI taxonomy): Eukaryota > Metazoa > Arthropoda > Insecta > Hymenoptera > Formicidae > Solenopsis > Solenopsis invicta. Next base: position 4,276 of record NW_024105261.1, read on the forward strand.
ACTCGCATATACTCTGTCTAAAGTTGGAATACTATAAAATGTTGTAGAAAAAAGAGTTTTTCCGAAATATATCGTGAAACACATCAATTTTCAATTTTAGACGCGATTTAATAAAAAATTCCTCATATTTGCCTTGTTATATAAGTACATTTTTTAATAGAAATGACAATAATATATTTTTTTGAAAGTGTGAATCTTTAGCTTTAAAACGCCGTATTGTAAAGTTCTTTAAAAGTTCTTTGTTGCAAAGATATGATTTTTTTTTAAAAAGTGGATTTTTAGATGCCCAATAATACCTCATATTCTCCATGTTACATAATTATACTTTTTAAAAGAAATGACTTTGCCAAATTTTATTTTGAAAGTGTGACTTTTTAGCTTTAACGCCGTATTTGAAAATCCTTAAACGTTTGTTAATGCGAAGATATGGTTTTTTGAAGGAAAAGTGGATTTTTGACCAATTTTTCATTTTTGCTTAATGGTTTTGCTTTTATAACTTCACAATAAATTATTTGTCGGCAATGCTGATTATGCAGTCGCACTCCTGAGATTTTGAATTTTTGTTTGGAAAAAAAATCGTAGAAAAATATTGATTGTAATCAAAGTTATAGCTTCTCAAAGTTGAAAAGGTCTCCCAGACCCAAAAATGTGTTTCCGTATTATACAGGATCGGTGTTTAAGGGTTAAAATAGCATATTAATTTTTTCTAAGATACAGATAAAAATATTTGTCGTCTTTAAAAAAGTTGAATTTCTCTTCAATTGGATTTTATAAATTTGCCATTTTTATTCTTGTAATTTCGGAACTCATTCATCTAAAGGTTTATTAATACATTTGTGTGTTTGCATCTTATTATTTATAAACCTTTTTTAGTAATTTTAAAATATTAAATATTAATTGTATCAATAATTATTTAAGAAGATAATTACTATAGAAATTTTAATGAGATCTTTGTGTTGTTCATATAAACAGACATATAATTTAAAATAAATGACTAACTTGAGAAGATTATATGGAAATAATAATTAGAAATACGATTCACGTAAAACATGTTGGATTAGAGTCTTTATAGAGTATATATTGCAAGATCCGTATTTGAAAATCCTTAAACGTTTGTTAATGCGAAGATATGGTTTCTTGAAGGAAAAGTGGATTTTTGACCAATTTTTCATTTTTGCTTAATGGTTTTGCTTTTATAACTTCACAATAAATTAATATGTAATAAATTAAACAATTTGTCAAAATGAAAAAAAGAGATAACATAGATAAAAATATATCAGAGAAATTTTTATTCTAATGACACAAAATATCAAAATATTATGTAATAGTAACACACTATTGAAAAAGAAACTTTAAACTCGTGTTTACTTAATGGCTTAATTTTTTTATTCATACTTCATTTAAAAATTTTAACTTTTTCAAACACGTACAATTACTTTCTTCTTTCAATTTTATTTCCATTCTACACTCCTTCAATACTTCCTCTTTCCTTTCTTTCTTTTTCTATTATTCTATTCAAAAATTTTTACCGTCTCCAACATTTTCAATTTCTTTCTCTTTTCAATTTTATTTCAATTCTAAACTCCTTTGATCCTTCCTTCCATCCTTTTTTTTATAATATTCTATTAAAAAATCATTACCATTTTCAATACCTTCAATTCCTTTCTCCTTTCAATTGTATTTTCATACAAAATTCCTTCAATCCTTCTTCCTTCCTTCCTTCTTTTTTATATTATTCTATAGTATTTCTCTACTTTCCTTTATCTTCAATACTCATTTTTAAAATAACTTTACTAAAATGGATAATATTCTATTAAAGAAATTTTTATTTTTATGTCAATTATTAAAATATCACATGATATTCACCCATTATTTAAAACAAAACTTTCAAACCAATATTTAATAACATTCCAAATTTTATTCATTCTTGATTTAAAAACCTTAACCTCCTCAAACATCTTCAATTCCTTTCTCCATTCAATATTATTTCCATTCTACAGTCCTTTTCTTTTTTGTTCGAGGGACCGACGGGAGACACATTTGAACCAAATACCGAACGGAAAGTGTCGAAATTACCCACATAGAAAATGACCTCCAGTGGACGTCCATCTCCCTTCCATAGCACCATGGGACGTCTAACTCCATGGTGGAAGTTAGATGGACGTTCGTTAGTAGTCCATGAAACATCTATAGCTCCATGGGAGGTCTATCTCCATGATGGAAGTCAGATGGACGAACATTAGAAGTCCATGAAGCTTCTATAGATCCATGGGATCTTACTTCCATCATAGAAGTCAAATGGAAGTCAGGTTCATTAAAAATCCATGGAACTTCCTTAGGACTTTATTTCCGTCATTGAAGTCAGATAGATCTCTATTAGAACTTTATCCGAACTCTATGGCAAATATATTCTGTCAATACATTATAAACGTCCATTGAACGTTTGTTATAAGTTAATGTACGTAGAATAATGGAAAATTATTTGTTAAAATATTTACATGTAGTTTGGTCTTACATTTATGTCTCCTTCACACTGGACGCGGAAACGCTTGCCTCGCGGCGATGATAATTACCGGAAAGTAAGGAAAAGAAGTGACGAGACCCGTTGAGGGGACGGGTCCCGTAGGCAAAGGATTAAGCCGTGCGTAGGCGTTTAGATAATAAATATCGGTGCACACTGTCCTCTTAGAACAAAGGAAGCAATGGTATATATAAAGGAATTTTCCAGCGGAGAGAACCATCCCAATCCTGTACGTTGCACAGTCCGTGGCATCTTGAATGCTCGAGTGTGTGCGATCAAATCCACATCAGTACTCAGTCATTTTGTTGCAACAAGTTCTGCCAGTGTAAAGTGCCGAACCACTCAATGAAAATCTATAAATAATTCTCTCGCGAGTAAAAACATATTACATCTGGAACCGTGCTCGGCGACCATCACCATAAACAACTGTCGCGGGTCCATCCTGTTACTCCGAACAGATCTTTCACGGGTCTGAGTCAGGAATTTCCATTACTAAACGAGTTCGAGTACAGAGTTGGCTCAAGAAACTCACAGCTATACGCAAAACAGTAAGTCACTCGTTATTCACTCTGTGCTCTTCTCCTTTTACTTTTTCTTCTTCAATTTTAATTTATCTCAAGTGAGAAGCTCACGTCATAACCCGATCGAACGGCGCACGAAGAGTTCCCGTCCGGAACAACTCGCCAGGGCGCGATACTTCCTCCGGACCTACGAGGAATTCTTTCAGACCGTAAATCAAAACGCTCAGAAACCTAAACAGCCTCCGCAACGTTTTCCGTCTTCGTCACCTCTCCTTCTCGAACCACCAGAATCTCCTTACGAACACCAACCCCCTTCACCCACTCTCTCAATCTCGTCGGCACTTACATACAGAATTGCCCCTGATACTCCTCCCTCCTTGTTTCCCAAACCTTCATACTCGCCAATTCCAAACAGCCCCGCTTCCCCAACGAATTCCACCGCTAGCGTGGAATTCTTGAATGAAGTTATTTGTTTTTGTTCTCCTTCCTCCTCCCAGTATAGTAATACTTGAAGAAATCCCATACGAACCACCCCCTTCTCGATTTTACTTCACTCTCAGTTCTCACCAGACCTTGGAGTCACTAGTTCCATCGTCGCTCCATCTCCTCTCCCCAAAGGCACGTATGCCCTCGGCCCTCACGATTGTGTCCTTAGATGCACGTGTCAATGCAGATTGGAACACGGAATAGGCAATAGCGACAAAATTTCCAACAAGTTAGAATTGTCTGTGTTTATTGCCTTATGTGTGTTTATAACCTACCAATCACAGCGTTCGGATTTTTCCTCGGTGTTGATATTGTTTTCGCGAGATACGTACACCCAAGGACTTTGATTCTGTCCATGGAGAAATTTTCCAAACTAAGAAGTCGCTATCTTTCTACATACTTACAGTTCATGATTAACGCAACGACCAATAAGCTCTAGTCATTTTATTAATCATGAACTGCGAGTATGTAGAAAGTGGTGACTTCTCAGTTTGGAAAATTTCCCCATGGACAGAATCAAAGTCCTTGGGTGTACGATTCCACCAAATTTCACGTTTCAAGATTATTTGTCAATTAATTTAATTAAACTATAAGATGGATCATTTCGATTATTGCAATAAAAATGTTTTTTTTTTAACAATGAATAAGTGTCTAATACACAAAATATGTTTGATGGTAATGATAGCAATCAAGTAAGTGATAATGAAAAATTCGGTGATGAGCTTCTAATTGACCTTGTACAAAGTCGTCCTTATCTATATGATAAAAGCATGAAAGAATATAAGAACATAAATTTGAAAGATAATGCCTGGAAAGAGAGAGAGTCGAAATTTTAAATATTCTAAATAATTTTTAATTAATTCAATAAGTAAATTAATACAATATATATTATTTATTTACTGGTCGGCAATATTTGACAACTTCATTTAACAGTGCTTTATGTGCTTGTTACATAATTAAACAATATATTTACGATACGTAGTAGCGATTATCGACGAACATCAAAATTCGTCCTTTTAACAATTTTAGGTTACGTTTTACTTGAGTTAGATGCGAGAGACTACAGTCTATAAACGATTTGATTAATTGATCTTTATTTCTTTCGCAGCATTGTGTAACAGGAGGCGACAATTATATATCGTTTTTTCTATATTATTCCTATCGCTGTTCTTATAGCTATTCCCTCGCATTATGCAAGGGCCTTTACAGAAATGAAAACGTAATTAACTTGGTGTTATATTTAAAAAAACCAAATATAATATAAAGACGCTTCTATTACAATCTTACAACGAAAAAATTTAAACACTTATGATTTAAACTGACACAAAAAAATAATTGTAACATCTTTAAGCAACCATCCCACTGTGAAAATATTAAAAAAGTTTTTTTTTATTTTTGTAATGTTTAGAGTTTTAAAAATATGGTCCTAAAATATTATATTAAACTTCCATTCAAAAATATAGTAAATATAATTTAATAGCTATAAACGTGTTATCCTCGAAACTACATTTTCGTAGTTGAATGCTAACATATTTTTATCAGAAGCTAATTTTTATCAGAATGTCTTGATTTGTGGACAGAACATTTATAACAAAATTGTTTTTAGTTAAGCGTAGATTTTTTAAATTGGATTACTAGTTAAAAAAAAACAACTTAAAAAGTGACAATTTTTTTCGTGAAAAAAGAAAATTAATATATCTGAATTAATGGAGTAGTTGATAATTACTATGGTTGCTTGAGTTTCTGCAACTTTTGTTGGGGACGATTCAACTGAAAATTGTGCAACATTTATTATTTATTGAGTGTGTTGCGTCCTGCGGAGTAACAATTCTTTTCCTTTGTGAAACATTCGATATATTAAAAACAAAGGAGGGCCGAGCAACGATGTTAAGATCAGTGTGATTCAGTGACACAGAGAACAAATGGCTAAAGCCAATGAGAACGTCAGCCTCCTACAAGCGGCCGACCTGACCCTCATAAATTTAAAATAGAAATGTCGCGTCAAGTACTCTACCGCGGATAGCTATACTACCCTGGTTAATAAACCCATCGGAACGAATTAATTTATGAGGGCGCTTAAGATAACACTATTGCTCGACACCGGAAAGATCAAAGTTCTGTCAGCAGACATAAAAATCCAGAAGCTGAAAGACGAGGGAACGCAGCTTCGTTAGTTCCTGAAAACTCAGTAGTAAATCACTCGATAATTACCGGAAAATATGGAAATGACATGACGAGACTCGTCATGCAAAGAGCATAATCGTTGGACACGTGTTCAATGGGCGAAGGGTTAAAGACAAAAAAAAGTCGTAAAATTAAACGCCTACGCCTCACGCGTAGGTAATAAAAATTGGTGCACACAACCCTCCTTAGAACAAGGGAAAGCGATGAAAAGGGGTATAAATAAGGAGATTTTCTAGCGGAGCGCGCAGTTTTTATTCTAATACAATCCGGTACACAGTCCGTGACATCTCGTATGTCCAAGTCTGGTGACTCTCGGATCCGCGGTCTCTAAGCTTGTCCGCACTCTAAAAATCCCGACAAGTGTTAGACGATTTTCTAAGACGCGTCTCACAAATTGTGCATTGCGCCCCTCGGCTGTATTCGACCGAGCTACCCGCTTCCGCTGTGCACAGGCCATATTGGAGACTTGCGGCTCCAAGCGTTTCACACAGCACGAATACTACAATACACCACTACTATCAAATAGTAAGTTCACATTTAATTTCCTTTCTCCGTTTTCTGCCTGAATATCTACCTTTTTCGCTCTCGAGTAAGGTTGTTTTACATATTCATCTCTATAAAAGTTACTGCTATTCTCATTTTGATATCCCCACCCCCCTCTCTTTCTCTCCCTCTATTCTACTCTACCTTCTGCTCTACTTTTGCAAAATTTATCGAACAAGTCTCGAATAGATTCGACGTTCTTATTCTTCACTTCATTTAAGAATTTAACAGAGTTTATCGATTAGATTCAATAAACTCTTTCTTCCATTCTACTTTTGCAAATTTTAACGAGCAAGTCGCAAATAAATTCGAAGTTCCTATTCTTTACTCTATTTGAGAATTTAATCAAGTCTATTGATTAGATTCAATTTCACTTTTTTTTCTAATTTACTCTCAAGAATTGATTTGAACTTGTTTCAACTAGATTTAACTTACTCAATTTTCCATTCATTTCCTTATTGCATTCCTCCTTTTAAGAGGATATTTTTATTTTAATTATTTTTTTCTTTCGTGTTATTTATTTATAACGATTTCCAAACTGCAGAGAGAAATAGGTTCTTATTGTTAACATTAATTCTAGTGGATAAAATTCCCCAACGACCCACTCACAAGTGGAAATCGCGAGCAGCCGTGGCTCATTGGCGGAATCGCCGCAACCGTCGCATCCGAAAATTCGAAGCCTTGCACAAGTTCTTCGCGGAAAGATGCGAAATCCTCGCCTCGGAACTTAACGATGCCATACTAACCTCTAACATTCCACATCCTGCTCCCCTACCCGGAAGCTCTAACAATTTAGTAAATCTTCCCCCCGAATCACGTTCTCACTCTCCCCTTGATTTTTCTGTTAACCAATCCTCTCATTCTCCCGTTCCCCCCTCTGATGAAATGCCCTTGTCCCTCCGAGCACTCCTCAGACTCCCTTGAACAACCCACTCACTCCCCTCCCGATTTCTTTATTGAACCCTCTTACTCACCGGTCGAACGATCCCCGTCCTTCCCTGAACACCATCCTGACTCCCCGACTCATCCTCCACTGCTCTCACGTACAGGATTTTCCCCGATACCCCTACTTTTTTTCCTCCGTCTCCCTCTGAATTCCAAATTCTTGATCTTGCAGGTGAATACGAATTCCCCCAGTAGATACGAACACATACACACATACCTAAACATTATTTGTCATACAACTATAATTAAGGATCAAAAATTACAAAATATAACAAATAAAAATATATAAAGATAAATATATGAGCATAATTATTAATCCTCACCGTTTTATCACAAGTTTTTGCGAATTTCTCTAAACCTTTCTTATTATTAATTAATTACTAACTTTCATCTGTAATAATCTATCGTGTTCTTATATTTTCATCTTAAGTTACCAAAATTATAATGAAAATACATATGTAAATAGGTATAAATATAATTATCAATTACCAATCATTGTCAAAGTTATTGAACTTACCTTATTAATTAATTAATTAATTAGTATTAAGGCTTCCGTTCCCTCTGTTTTACATTAACATAGATAAATATTTATTATAATCTCTTGCTCGACAATCCTAAACAAGCAACTTGTAACAAACTACTTTAGAATATTATAATTCTTAATATATTTTTTTTTAATAAACCAATGATTTAAATATAAGAGAATTTGATTGATTTTGCGACCTAATTCACCATCCCCCGCTCTAATGAGCTAAGCACTAAGTCCGATCCCGAGGTAAAACAATTAAATTTGTTATCTCAAAACAGGACCGAGGGACATTGTTGGGCCCGCATCTGTGGATCACTGTCCTATACATCTCGAGTTGTCGACGCGCTCCGTTCGTGCCACAGCTGCACGTTCTCAAGTTATTACGTCCCTCCCTTCTCTCTTCACATATTATTTCTTCTCAAGTCTGGACATAATAAGTAATTAAGCAAGTGTTGATGTCATTTGAGTATTAATTTGATTACTGATTATTGCTTTGTTCATAATTTATTGTAATATTAATTTTATTAAATTCTGTATGCAACGCTCGTTGCCTTTTAATACATTTGATTGGATATGTTGCTAGCATTCTTCACATTTTATAATACGTTTTCAATTATCGGATTTCTTATTTATTGTAACTTTGAAGTGTCAAATTTATTTAGTCAAAATTATTTAGCGGCTTGTATTAGGGATAATATAATAGTAATTCGTCATTAATTTAAATTTGTAACAATAAGAGACACTAAAGATGACTTTAAGATAAAAGGTCCGTTATTGTGTGCGTGTGTTAGCGCGCATGCGCGTGCTTGTTTCGCTCCCAAGGCATGGAAGGGTAGAGTGGACTTGCTTTGTGTGGCCATTTACTACAAGTGTGTATATGCTTATTTTAAAACAGTTTTTCTACTATAACAACTTAAGTTGAAATTATTGAAATTAGGTAAAATATGTATATGACCTTTGTTGTAGAGCTTATCACGAGCTTAATTTCTTGTTTAACCCTTTTCTTTGTAAAATGAATACTTTCTAAAATAATTAAGAAATATTGTTCTTTCTTTCTCTAAATACATGTATATTTCAAAAACAGAATAAGACCGCCGATTAATTTATAAGACAAAGTTATTCAGTATTTATGCCTCTGTAATATATGTAAAGGTCAAGGTCATCAAGAGTGATTTAGCTCTTCAGAAGTATTACCCAGATAAGTTTTAGGTTAGGTTAGGTTTTTATGAAACGTTTTTATTTGTGATTGTAAAAATTATCATTATAAAAATTGATACTTTGTGTTCTATATACTTTATTTTCAGATAGCAGTTCCGTTTAACATTTATTACAGTATTGTTATTGTTACGTCCAGCGGACTCTACGATTTCCCCTTTCGCCGATAATGAAATTCCCCGTAAAGAAAATCGGCGACGCAGGATATCTGTTTCGAGAGATACAACTCTTAAAAATAGGACCAAAATGACAAAGCAAAAACATAAACAGAAATCATATATCAAGAGGAAATGTGCTCACTCTGACGCAATGTGAAGATAAATAGGATCTGAAGCAACTATCTAAAGACAAGGGACCGACGGGAGACACATTTGAACCAAATACCGAACGGAAAGAGTCGAAATTACCCACATAGAAAATGACCTCCAGTGGATGTCTATCGCCCTTCCATAGCTCCATGGAACGTCTATCTCCATGGTGGAAGTTAGATGGACGTTCATTAGAAGTCCATGAAACATCTATAGCTCCATTAGAGGTCTATCTCCATGATGGAAGACAGATGGACGAACATTAGAAGTCCATGAAACTTCTATAGCTCCATGAGACTTTACTTCCATCATGGAAGTCAGATAGATTTCCAGTAGACATCCATGTAATTCCTTGGACCTTGGAGTCACTAGTTCCATCGTCGCTCCATCTCCTCTCCCCAAAGGCACGTATGCCCTCGGCTCTCACGATTGTGTCCTTAAAGAGCTTTGCTCCGTTCTTCCAAGTCTTCTCCGTGAGGCCACGATTCCAGTTTCTCTTTCCTCCATCTATTTCAATTTTCACCTCGTTCCAAAGAACGCCATCTTATCCCCCCAAGCTCCGCTGTCATTAATAAGATACCAAAATAACAAACTTTTCTATCTAGCCCCTGTTAACATACACGGGCGGGCGTGCGTGCGAGTGCGTGTGCGTGCGTGCGCGTGCGTGCGTGCGTGCGTGTGTGTATGCGTGTGTGTGTGTGTGTGTGTATCTTACTAGATGGAATATGTTTAAATACCTTGTAAAAAAACGCTCTACAGATGTTCCATCAAAACACGTGGTGTGGTATCCAGGCTTTACATTTACAACAAACAGATTTATTTACGCCATTATTAGGGCAACTTTACATTTTTTGCTTTATCCTAGATTTCATATCAAAAGCCAGAGGCCACAATCCCATGTAAGTATTCCCTTGAATAAATCATAAAGAAATTTTATTTCTAATAATAAATACACCATTTTTTTCTAGAATGTTAAAGTTATATAAAAAAGTAGACCTCTCCGCCAAAACGGGAGAATATTTTTCCACCCATGAGTTGATGTGGAAAATATAATTGAATTAATTGAATTTACAAGAGCGCACAAAACTTATAGAAAATTTAACATAAATATTCAAGATACGGATTGGGGTAGGTACTTATATCAGTACCTGTTGGGAATCCGAAAATATATCTTGAAAGATAATCTTGACACGTTGCCGATTGCTCGAAATCAAGTACAAGAGTAAGTATTCTAATTTTGTAAAATAAGAAAATTTTCACTAAGATTATAAGAACTGTATATATTTTTTCAGGAAGGTGTTTTAATTTGTAAAAAAATCTAAGAAAATGTTCAAAAGCATACATAGAACAAGAAATAAATCGATTGTATTTACGTGTTGCAGATTGTACTGGATACATCAATGCATAAAAATCTTCAGCATAGCAGCGTTGTTAGGAATTATCAAATACCCATAATGGTGATATTGTCGAGTCTGAATCGCGATTCGCACGATCCATGAAACCACAGATATACCGTGAAAAAAAATATTACGAAAAAAAGACGTAAAACTTAATCTTCAAAGATTAAAACCTGGAAACTTTGTACCAAGTACATGCAAGCGCCGGAATTTTCATCCAAAACCTCTCACATTAAGTTTCAGACCCAGCAGACACCAACAATGGACGCAAGCACCGACTTGACGAAAGACGAACAACTGGCAAAATTCAAAAAACAAAAAGATGCGAGAAACGATGAAAGACCAAGAACGCCGGAAAAGGCGATCACGTCGAGAGTCGCAACGCTCGTGATAACACAAGCGGTGGCCCTCACGAACAACGAGAAAGATGAGAAGACCGAGCAACCGCTCACACAAAGACAGACAAACCAACAGGACGGCGAGTCGAAATATTATATTGTAACATTTTGCACGTTTTGCATGGATACACTGCTAGCTTGTATTGTGTAAAAGATAAATGTACCCTATTATATCTACCTTAGTTTCACAATTTTTTTGCTGAATCCAAAATGAAAAACTGATAACCAGATTCAAAGTAGGAAATATTTTTAAATATTAATTTAATATATAGCAATATTTTAAATATTTACGTGGTGCAGTAAATTTTTATTTTTAAAAATGCCATTTAGCTCATATTGGCAACTGTTGTAAGATTCTTTAATGTAATTGATTATACACTTTAATTCAAAGGAAAACTAAGGGCAAGATTAACGAATCATATAGCAGTTAAAAACTTGTTTTTCCTGTTAAACACAGTTACCATTGATGTTGATGAATTTCAAATAATTTATCCATGATTTCAATGTTTTCTGAATAGATTATTCTACAAATATTAACAAAATATTTTATATTATAACGTTTCGAAGATACGAACATTGTCTCTTAAAAATATTCCTAGAATGTTCTGTTCTATATATGTATGAAGTACACTGTACTTTTTTTTTATAACAAGAAAGTTCAATAGCGGACTTCTTGATTCTTTTAAAGAAACAAAGACTTAACTAAATTAGCTCTAATTTATTTTTTCTATTTTTTCTTTTCTTATATTTTTTTTTTTTTTTGTTCAAGAGACCGACGGGAGACACATTTGAACCAAATACCGAACGGAAAGTGTCGAAATTACCCACATAGAGAATGACCTCCAGTGGATGTCCATCGCCCTTCCATAGCTTCATGGGACGTCTATCTCCATGGTGGAAGTTAGATGGACGTCCATTAGAAGTCCATGAAACATCTATAGCTCCATGGAATTTTACTTTTATCATAGAAGTCAGATAGACGTTCATTAAATATCCATAGCTTCAAAGGATTTTACTTCCGTCATGGAAGTCAGATAGATCTCTATTAGAACTTTATCCCAACTCTATGACAAATATATTCTATCAATACATTATAAACGTCCATTGTATATTTGTTATAAGTTAATGTACGTAGAATAATGGAAAATTATTTGTTAAAATATTTACATGTTGTTTGGTCTTACATTTATGTTTTCTTCACACTATATCCGGAAACGCTTGCCGTGCGGCAAACGTTTCCGCGTCCAGTGTGCAGCAGCCATTATATCGTCTTATAAATACATATACAATTTTTTATTAATTGTTAAATGCCCGTATTAGCTTCTTAAGGTTGTGCTTAAAATGATTTTAAATTTAGAACAGATATATAATTTACAACCCTGGCTTACCTATTCAAACGCTCAAGTCCCGACGCAATCGGGAACAATAGTCGTATCATAAAAACGGGAAAAACCAGGATTCAAAAGAGGAAACTCAAGTTTATCTTAACCTGGCGTCGACTAAAATATAGCGCAGAGTCGAACATCGATCAAGGAAAATGGCAAACTATAAATTAAAATTTATGAAGATGGTCCTGTTCGCTTCCGTGGACGTCGCAACACAAACTACTCATATTAACAATATAACAACAAACCCTAAAAACAATAAATGACACGAGATACCGGGATTGTAAACCCTCAAAAATGGGAAACTATAGATAAGAAAGCCCTCGAACAGTTGGGCGATCCCACAACTCGCCCCCCTTAGAATTGAGGATACTTAGGAAAAAATGGAGAACTAATCAATAATAGATTATCCTGGGGGATGATTACCAAGGTTCGTTAGCAAACTAGCCAACAACAAGTCGAGTCTAAAGAAAAACTATCTAAAGTTTATAACAATCCTAAATCTCCTACCACTAAAATCTCCATTCCACCCGCTCGATTCGTTACGCCCTTCTTTTCAAGTCCTATTAAATGTCCAACTTCCTAACACTCATCATTACTTGGTTCCTTGAAGTTAGAGTCAAAACTGTGCAAGATATTTTAAAACCGACTTAAGCTCGAGTTATCTAGAATCTGTGCTAGAAACATCTACGTGCATATCTTTAGCCGCACCACCGCTACCAATTGGCAGCCTAACGCTTCCGCGCAGTTATACCTGAGAACCAGTCCAAGGATTTCTCGCCGTCTCTTGTTTTTCCTCTTTCATCAACAATCAACAAGTAAATTATTTATTTTTTAACACCTTGCCAGATTTCTCTAACTTAGTAATCGTTATTATCAGTGGACAAAGTGTACATTCCGAGGAAGTGGCGACCCGGTCACCACCGCGGGAATCGCCTCTTAAACTACGCCATACGCCAAGTTAGACTCTTCGAGTTACTTGGAGCAATCTTGCTAACAGGGGGGCGCAAAAACCGGAATAAAGAACCGCTTCCGGGATGGGCGCTCTTTTTAGAGACGCCCCCATTTGATTTTTCTGCGCCCTCCCCTCTAATTCCTGAAGAACGCGACTCATCTCCTTCTCCGCCACCCTCTCCGGCCCTTTCAATTTCTTCCCAGATAACGTACCGGATTTATCCCAAATCCCCTCCGTTTTCTGTCTCAAGTATTTCTTACTCTCCGATCCCGTTAGATTTCACGGACCCTCCTTCGCCCTCGAGTTCTACGTCCAGCGTGGAACTCGTAGAGGAAATCTGCTCCCCTCCTTCCCCCACAAATTCTACGTCTAGCGTAGAATTCTTGGAGGAAGCCTTCGCCCCTTTTTCACCCGCAAATTCCACGTCCAGCGTGGAATTTTTAGAAGAAGTAAACGTTCCTCCTGACCATGATCATGCCGCTCTTCTCCCGCATAGCACACACTCTTTTACAATTATTTCCACAAACATCAATAGGTATACTCAAATAAATTTGATGTAATTTTTCAACAGCATTTTTAAAATAAATCAGCTCCATCTCCTCTTGCAATATTAATTACAATAACTATTTGTACTAGTTAATGATAATGTACACTAATTTTAACTTTCTAGTTAAGTATTTATAATTTTTTTTTATGTTATTTTCCGAACAAACGTTCAAGTTTTTAATAATAATAACTAATAAGGTAATGTATCCATTTCCAAATAATTACAAGAATATATGTTAACTTTTAATTTTAAAAGAACTTTGATTTTTTAAACCCATCTCTTTCCCTTTTCTCCTGGCTAAAAAGATCACTCAAGGCTCAATCCCGAGTTAAAGAGACTCAACTCTCTAACTCAAAACAGGGCCGACAATCGTACGACTTCTGAAGAGGTGTCAAAGCGTGTCTTGACACGTTGACCCATTTCTGAGTCAATAAAGTGCGTTCGCCCGTGTGCTGTACGTCCGATCAGTACGGTTACAAGTTTAAGCATTTGTTGCGTCCTTCCCGCCTTACTCGTACCTCAGGTAACCTACCTTTGCCTTGAAACTGGACGTAACAGTTATTAAAATGCACTTTTGTGTTCAAATATTATTAAAGGGATGCTAAACTGAACGACGAACTCAATCAAGGTCGGTCTAGACTCTAATAGTCCTGCGACATCTGCGGCCTTCTGTGGAACTAAATGCAACATCTGCAGACCTCAGCAGAACTAAAAATGGTAAATGTCGATAATTCCAACATTTTTATCGACATTTAACATATAAGCGTCGTTTCCCTTCTATTTTCATATGAGCTTTGTTAGACAGATACTCTATTTTTTTTGTTACATAACAAAAAGAGAAGAAATAAAGTACAATAAAGTACATCGTTTTATAAAAATTATATGCGTATAACAAACACTTATTTTATTGTGTCATAAGTAGCTAGTTCAAACGCCTCCGATATTTGGTTATAACTATCCACAACACAATTTACAGCTGTAGCATTTTGTTATAACAAGCCAGTACACGATAAATGCCCCTGGCAAAAAACTAAAATACTCACAATAAATGCCTTTGACATTTTACAACTGTGGCATTTTGTTATAAGTAGCCAGCCCACAAAACGCCTCTGGCAGTATTTACAACTGTGATTATAATTAGAAAATAGTTTAGCAGTCTGTGGCAAAAAAAACCTTTTGACATTATGTCTCATTATAGGTTTCTCACACCACGTAGTTCGTTTTCGCAGACGATACGGCGGTCCCGTGGTCCTCCGTTATCGCCGTCATCGCCACCACCTTTCTTTCTCCTCTTTCCTCATCATCGGACAACGCTGCTCTCCGTCTGCCCTCGCGATCCCGCGGTCGTTCACTTCCTTGACGCCGAGTATGTAGCGGCGATGGCTGTGGTTGCGGTGACGACGTCGTCGTCCTGTCATCGGTGTCCCTGATATCAATGCGTGTTCCCGCGTTATTACTAGCACCAGTCATGATTCCCACGACACCACCACTATTATCACTATCGCAGTCACTATCGACGCCGCTGTCACCGCTGCCGCCGTCACCGTCGACGACGTTGCCGCTACCGTTGTCGTAGTCGTTCACTATTATCACCAGCACTAACGACGTCGACGCTGCCGCTACCGTTGTCGTGGTCATCCACTTTTATCATTATCACTGACGACGATGACAATGACGATGACAACGACGTCGCCGTTGCCGCTGCCGCTACCGTTGTCGTAATCGTTCACTATTATTACCAGCAACAACGACAACAACGACGACGGCGACGACGACAACGACGACGATGACGACGACGGCGACGACAGCGGCGACGCTGCCGCTATCGTTGTCGTGGTCGCCCACTATTGTGATACAAACTGACTATTGCCTCTATTATAACCTCAAACTATTGCGCGGGAACGATACGATAAATGCGAGTAACAACGCCTCACAATGGAAAAGCGAAAGAAAAAAGAAAGACAGGAAAGAGACAGAGAGAGAGAGAGAAAGAGAATGCGCAGGAGTACGCGCGGAGTAAATTATCTTGAACCACAAGCCGTACCTCGCAACGATAACAATTGTATTGTCCGAACGTTTATTTCACTGCAGATTACTCACGAAGACTTGGACGTGTAAAGAAAACTCTACCAGCAACGGCATAAAGCACACCGCAAAAATGCCATACTACTAGAATGGCAGTACACGCTCGCGCGCTGCGGCAGTAGGATTTTCATACAAACTGTAGTACAATTCAGACATTCTTGAGAAAATAGTAAAATACTTTTAGCACCTATAGTACCGTTACAAAAGAAGACGTGTTAAGTTGGGCATATAACTCTGTGGTAAAATGCGTGGCTGATATACTAAAGGTTTCCAGGTTCGATCCCTCAGGACAATCTTTTTTTAATCTAGTATTGAAAAAAATAAAGAAATTAAAAAATGCTGTTCTATTATTAATCAAATTGAAATTGGGCACAAAACATATGTAAAAATTGTAACACTTATTATGACGTTCAAACACTCATTGTTAATTTTCAATGGCTTTGCTCCTCCCCCTGGACCCCCTTCCCGTATTTTTTCTAACCTAACCTAACCCTATTTTAGTTGTAATTTGGCCAAGGATATCCAATTGACCACGTTGCAATATTAGATTTAAAATTAAACTAAAATAAAATTAGGAATTAGGTTGGGTTAGGAAAAATACGGGAATGAAGTGCAAGAAAAGGTTTTCTGTACCACAGGAAAAAATTTTTCCTAACCTAACCCATATTTCAAATATAATTCATTACAAATTTCTAAATCTAAATCATTACAAATTTCGACAAAAATAGAATTAGGTTAGAAAAAATAAAGGGAGGAAGTGCAGGGAGAGGGGCGAAACCACGTTTCCACATAAGGTATGATATACCTTATGTGGAAACATCCCCATCCCATATAAACACGCGCTAGCCGCGGACACAGCGCCGTTCCGTTAGGAGTTTGATTTAGTAGCACGCCGCGAGTGAGTGATGCGAGGAATATTGATATGTGCCCGTGACGATTGTTCCCATGGTGATCGAGTATGGTTAATCCGCGTTTCATAGTGCAATTTTTTTGTAATTAAGACCATTTTGGTAAGATTATTCCAGTGTCATTGGAACCCTGAGACGAGCTCTTACCTGTTGAATAACAACATCTTTTTCTTCGGCTTCTCCAGATGAGGACTCGACCACGTGTTCATTATAGTATTGGAATTATTAATGTTTAATTGTTAATTTGGACATATTTGTATCTTCTCATAAAATATAATACTCCAGATTTTTGGAAGAAACATCGAAGTTGCACGTTATTCTACAGTGATTGAACCACACCCTTACAAGCCGAAGAGGTTAGAATGAGTTTAAAACTTCAATTCTACATCACGATGATGGCCGGCCCGGATCCGAAAACTAGTGTTGCGGTAATTCGAACGGTGACTCTGGCCGAGCAGAACCGGACTTTCATTTTTCCGGAATATTACCAAACAACACCTCATTATAAGGAGATAATGGAACTACCGGCGGCGAAATCAGCGATAAAAGCTCTTACAAAACGGGGAGCATTCCGTAATATTACAATATCACTAGAACCTGAACTCTCAAAACTGTACTTTGACGAGGATTTGAATCCGATCTTCAAAGGTATAATGCTCGAAGAGGAAATTTTAGACCCATCCGTTAATCAAACACCAAAGGATTCATCGGTACCGGAATCACGCGATATTTTAGACAAAATCACAAAACGTTTTGTAATTACCCGTTATAATAATATTAATCAAAACGCATCTCTGTGGATAACTACATTTGAAGCAGAATGTGAGAGATTCAAGTTACCTATTGGACGTAGAGTAGAAGCATTACGTTTATTTCTGGATGATACAGCTGCGGATTGGTACTCTAGCTTACTAATAAACAATTCCGTAGAAAGCGAATGGAAATTTTGGCGAGACGAGTTTCTCGCTGCATTTACTAAGCGCGGGTGGGAGCACGTTGCTTACGCGTTCGATTATCAATATCTATCAGGGACATTAACGGATTTTGTAATAAAGAAAAACAAATTACTACTGAAACGGAAACCGATCCGCAATCCCCTAAAAGACAACGAGTAAACCTAATTGTTTGTAACTTCCCTAAACATGTGCGAGAAAAATTAGATTGAGAAACGACAAATTCAATTAGAAAATTGTTAGAAACTGTTAAAAACTATGAAACATTAGTAACAACTCGGAAAAAGGTCCAAAAATAGAGAAGAAGTTCAACACTTCAAAATTAGGAAAACCAACGTATGCTTCCCCGTCTAATACTGCTGGTTCAAAACCTCGATCTCCGACCCGTCGTTCGCCTTGCTCTCACTGTCTAAAACTTGGTTCTAATAGATATCATCCAGAAACCGTTTGCTGGTATAGAAACACTGATAATTAAGATAAAAACAGAAAAGTCAACCAAATCAAATTAGAACTAGATAAAAAAATCAATTTAGCTCAGGAGGTTTCAAAAAACGAGAAGTGACTCTGTTAATTAAGGTGGAAATGCTAGTTGACAACAATTGGAAAACAAACGCCATATACAATTCGAGTGCAAACATTTCGATGATAAGCTACAAATTCTTAAAAAAAATCAAACAAAATGAAAAATCTTCTAAGAGCACTATCCGCACGGTTAATGGAGTCACTTATGTTGACGGAACAATCGAAATCACTTTGAAAATTTTTGATGTTGAAAAAAAAGTCAACGTATATGTTACGAAAAATATAAATTTCAAGTACGACCTCCTCATTGGTTTAGATGTAATATCATGATTTGAACTACGACAAAATAAAAAATTACAAATTGATCAAAAATTTTCAGAAAAACAAAACGACGAAAAAGAAAACCAAATTATAAACCTGTTAGAATATCAGTACCATAAAGATAGACATATTAATAATAAGTTACATAATATACTATCTAGTAAAAAAACTATTTTCGCTAGAAATAAGTACGATATAGGTTCGGTCAAGGGCTACGAAGCCTATATTAGATTAACAAAGAACCGCTATGTTGCAAAAAGACCATACCGGTGTTCGATTCCGGACCAGAATGAGATTGATAACCAAATCAAAAACCTATTAGAAACAAACCTTATAAAAACTTCCAGCTCACCTTTTGAGGCGTCAGTAACATTAGCTTATAAACGTGAAGAAGGGAAAAAATCGAGACTATGTATGGACTTCAGAGAACTCAACAAAATAGTGATCCCCGAACCACAACTGTTTCTTCTCGTCGAAGGCATTTTAGTAAAAACTTCCGGGTGTTCCTTGTTTTCGACTCTGAATATCAATTCTGCATTCTGGTCTATACCTCTTTATGAAAAAGATCGGTATAAAACGGCATTTGTAACACAGAACAGGCACTACCAATGGAAATGTCTCTCATTTGGCTTAAAGACATCCCCGGCAATATTCCAAAGAATATCTCGAACATTCTTTTCAAAAAAAAATGTACAACACTTCTGTTCGGTTTATATCGATGACATCATTATATTCTCAGAATCTCTGGAAGAGCATATGCATCATCTGGAATCGGTCCTGGTCGCGGTGACGAGCGAGGGATTTCGTTTTAAATTTGAAAAATGTTACTTCGCACAGAAGTCAATCAAATATCTGGGACATATCCTGGAAGAGAATTCAGTAAGATCCTTACGGGACAACTTAATTGCAATTTGCGATTTCCCAGTTCCGCAGAACTGGGAAAATATATCAGACAATTTTTGGAAAAAGCTAATTTTTATCATAAATACATACCGAGTTCCACTTGGCTTCTGGAACCGCTACATGCATTATTGCGAAAGAGAGTGGAATTCGAGTGGTCCGCTGATTGCGAACGGGCCTTCTAAGAAATTAAGAATCATCTTTGCTTAGAGCCGATTCTCGCGATTTACAATTCAAAATTAGATTATTATTCAAACAGACGCGAGCCTCGAAGTTGGGTGCAATATTGAAACAGAAACAGCAAAATAGAGGTGTGAAACCGGTGGCGTACTTTTCAAAAAAACTAAATAACGCACAAAAAAAGAAAAAAGCAATATATTTAGAGTGTTTAGTAGTCAGGGAAGCCATCCGCTGGCAACACTGGTTGATTGGAAGGAGGTTTACAGTCTTCACCAACCATAAACCCCTTGAAAATCTGAATATAAAAACCAGAACGGATGAGGAACTTAGGGACTTCACACTCTATTTATCGCAATTTTATTTCAACATAAAATACACCCCGGGATCACAAAACCAAGAAGCTGATTGTTTGTCTCGAAATCCAGTCCTAGAAACAAATAGTGAAAATAAAAAAAAAATAAAAACAATGAACCTTATAACTATCGAGGAATTACGTAAAGATCAGAATAGTATCAAAAAAGAAAATCTCGACAATTATGAATTAATATCGGAGTCGGAATAAAAATGATAAAAATCAAAAACAAAAAGAAAATATTAATCTCTTCTACACTAGCGAAAAAATTAATAAGAATATGCTATATAAATTACGGTCATATAAATAAAAATCAAATTAAGAACATGTTAGGAAAATATTACTATATTACAATATTACGATCAAACGATTGAGAATCTGATTTCGGAATGTAAAGTATGCATAGAGAACAAAACGAGAAAAGGAGCAAAACTGAGACTTTTTTCACAGTTAGGCCCAGCAAAAAAACCCTTAGAAATAGTATCCTTAGATACGATTAGAGGATTCGTTGGTAACTATTCCACAAAAAAATATCTCCATCTTTTGGTTGATCACTTCACTCGTTTCGCTTTCATTGTAACATCCACAACTCAAAAACCAAAAGATTTTATATAACTGGTAAACAAAGTTGCGAGTTTTGGAAAGATTAATGAAATCCTAGCGGATCAATACAGCGGGATAAATTCAGAAGAATTCAAAAAGCTACTCCGAAAATTAAATACAAAATTAACTTTCACAGCAGTAAATTGTCCGTTCTCGAATTAAATGAAAGGCTTAATCAAACTTTGGTTAATCGCATCCAATGTAAACAAAACTCCGAACTGAACAGACCATGGTCAATACTGGCGGAGGAGGCAGTGGAAGAGTATAACAACACTGTCCAAACCAACAGGTTTTTTGCCAACATATCTGCTCCTAGATAAAGAGCCGGAATTAATATTGCAAGAACTTCGAAAAGTATCGAATTTACAAGCTAATCGAGAAATAGCGTTCCAAAATTCATAAAGATCACGAGATAAAAATTTCAGGAGAATTAATAAAAACAGAAAACACTATAACTTTAAAATAGGCGATCTTATGTTTGTGAGCGTCGAAAACAAATTGAACAGAGGAAAACTTGATAAAATACGAAAGGGACCTTATAAAATTCTAAAAAAAGTTTCAAATACAATATACGAAGTAGATACCGAAAAGAAACAGCTGAATCGAATCGTCATCACATATCCAAATTGATTCCGGTCAGTGCGTTTGCTGTTGCAGTGATTCTTTCCCTGGACCGATCCTCAGTCTCGCTATTGGGGGGGAGGGGGAATGTAAGGTATGATATACCTTATGTGGAAACATCCCCACCCCATATAAACACGCGCTAGCCGCGGACACAGCGCCGTTCCGTTAGGAGTTTGATTCGTAGCACGCCGCGAGTGAGTGATGCGAGGAATATTGATATGTGCCCGTGACGATTGTTCCCACTGTGATCGAGTATGGTTAATCCGTGTTTCATAGTGCAATTTCTTTGTAATTAAGACCATTCATTTTGGTAAGATTATTCCGGGATCATTGGAACCCTGAGACGAGCCCTTACCTGTTGAATAACAACATTTTTTCTTCGGCTTCTCCAGGTGAGGACTCGACCACGTGTTCATTATAGTATTGGAATTATTAATGGTTAATTGTTAATTCGGACATATTTATATCTTCTCATAAAATATATTAGTCCAGATTTTTAGAAGAAACACCAAAACTGTACTTTATTCTACAGTGATTGAACCACACCCTTACACACACACACACACACACACACATATATATATAGGGTGATTCAGAATAACCCGTTGTCTTTCAAGGGACGTATTCCTGGTCGAATTCTAAGACAATTTTTCCTTTGCCAAAAATTTGTCAGACGCTTAGATTTTGAAATATCAGCCGATTAAGTTAGCGTATCACGGGTCGAATACACATGGTACGCAGGGGCGGCGCACTCACCGTTACGCGCGTGTGTGTCGTGAGGTGCCTGCTGGGCTCAGCTGATACAACACACAAGTCTTTCTTCCCTCTCACTCTCTCTCTCTCTCTCTCTCTCTCCCTCTCTCTGTCATATTACAATGCTAGCTTTAACTTAAAAATGTTATTAATTTTCTTCTTAATTTTAATGATTTTAATAAGAGAAGTGCCAGGAAATTCTTTGTACAGTCGAAGAATCGAACAAAGAATTGCACGAAATCTACAAAAGTATTTACATCTCAAGTTTTTAGAAACAGTAGTATTTTTTTGTCACAGAAAGAGAGGGAGGGGGGAGGGAGAGAGAGAGAGAGCGAGCGCGCATGCTTGCATGAACAAGTTTGGACATGCATTTACTTACGTATTATTCTGTACAGCGATCAATTAGTTGTCTCCATAATGAGACAGACCAAAGTTTTTTTGATTCTCTCGTAAATTATCACTTTAGTATCATAATACACAATTCATTCACTTGATCGATAAAACTTGAGTAACTAATTAATGATCACTTTGAGTAACGATCATTGCAAATAATTATTAGTCATTCGGCGTGCAAAAATATGTAGCTCGATGAAACTCGTGTTTACGCGCGACGAACAGACAACACGTGTTTACTCGACAACAGGAAAAAGCCGACTGATTTTATGGGTTACGTTATGATCGAATATAAATGCGTGATTGATCGAACAGAAGTTAAAACGCAGCAATTTAAAAGTAAAGTAGTGATTAATATTGTTTTTAATAATAAAATTTATTGAAAAATATTTTTCTATTTATTTTATTAAAAT
Source organism: Solenopsis invicta (assembly GCF_016802725.1). Taxonomy (NCBI): domain Eukaryota; kingdom Metazoa; phylum Arthropoda; class Insecta; order Hymenoptera; family Formicidae; genus Solenopsis; species Solenopsis invicta. The sequence goes on from NW_024105261.1 coordinate 27,217, forward strand.
TATGTTTTTATTTCAAGAGATTCTACACTGAGAAAAAGTTATTGAATTTTAATAAATATTTGTTTAAATACTTGCAATGACATAATTTATTAAATATAATTAAATATTTCTTTAAAACAAGAATCACTAATGTAATTTAACTATCATTTTTTTACTGAATAAATATTTATTTACATTTAATAAATTGTGTCATTGCAAGTATTCAAAAAAATTTTTTTCTCACTATAATAATTTGTTAAAACCAAAAGATTGTTCCTTGATATAAATTATTTGGTTGCCCTGAAAAAGGCAGATTAATTCTCTTCGAAGAATTTTCTTCATAACAAGTGCTCAAAGTGACCATCGTCCATCGTGATGCAGGCTTTCTCTCTCTTTCCCTCCCCATCTCTCTTTCTGTGACAAAAAAAGTACTATTGTTTCTAAAAACTTGAGATGTAAGTACTTTTGTAGATTTCGTGCAATTTTTTGTTCGATTCTTCGACTGTACAAAGAATTTCCTGGCGCTTCTCTTATTAAAATCATTAAAATTAAGAAGAAAATTAATTACATTTTTAAGTTAAAGCTAGCATTGTGATGTAACAGAGAGAGAGAGAGAGAGAAAGAGAGAGAGAGAAAGAGTGAGAGGGTAGAAAGACTTGTGTGTTGTATCCATAGAGTAGGAGAATAGGAGACCGAACTCGATAGCGCACGCGAAGCACAAGTGTTCCTGATTTATGTACACCTTATTGGGAGGAAGTACGCTAAACGGAATGACTTCTTACCGATGGTCGCCATCTTTAAAAACTTCTCACACATGCAAAATGTGATGAATTCACGATCACGCATACATCGCATACACAAGATCATATACGAGATGTCAGTTACTACTCCGATTTTGAAAGAAAATGTTGGAAGATATCATTTTTATTGCAACATTTTTAATAACAAAATAATATTAATTAAGAACTTATCGTAAATTGTGTATATCGTGTTACAAGCTGAGTCCAATAATCGGAAATGGAAAATAGAAGTTGCGTCAAACAAGCGACAGAGAGGTTATATTATGAAAAACTACATAATAATTAGGTTTGTTCAAGTTGCTTGAAATCCTCAAAAATTTTTGCACTCGAGATGAGATAAATATATATTCGATCGTAAAAAGAGAGAGACGACAAAGAAATTAATTCAAAAAGGGCAGCAACACGAACAGGCCTATTATGAAATAGTATATTTGATTAGTAATTAATACCAAAACTTACATTTTAGGGATATAATGAAAAGAAATTTTACGGAAATATATCATGCATCAAATGAAATTAAATTTAAATATTTGCAACAGAACTTGAATTTAGTAGAGCTGCCTTCTTCGGATTGGGGATTTTTGACTAGAAACGACAAATTCTTTGGTTTTACGAAAGTTGAAAGTGATTTTAGCATAAGAAAAAGAATTGCTGTCTTTCCAAATTTACATATTAATATTTATATCGATGATGAGATTATGCCGTTTTCAAAATATATTAAAGTATCGAGTATTAATAATTTAAATGAAATTTTGAAAACATTAGATACTGTTTAATTTATACTTTTTCTAATTGTATATATATTTATGGTATATATATTTATACTCCTTGTAATTGTATATATATTTTAAGGATTTCATAAGGATGAAATAAGTGTGCATCCAAGGAAATTAAGGAAATTGAGGATTTTACATCGATAATTAAATTTGACAAGTGAAACGGAATCGACCGAGTCATTAAAGAAAACCAATAATCAATTTCAATTTTTGAAGACTATTTGTTTATTTACTTTGATATCAAATAGTTTAATATAAGGTCTGAGATTTATATTTCAATTTGTATTGAAGTAACTTTAAATCTTTATAATTACTTAATGCTGTATGATAAAAGTTTATTTGATATATCTATTCAACCTTTTTTAAGTGATTGTACATTTTTATTATAAGAGAATATAAACTTAGTGGTTCATTAAATATCCGTTTTTATGTTTATTTCCTTTTTATTTATCACCATCATATACATTAACACATGCATAAATTAACATAAACTTATATAACAACGTAAACTTGAGTAACAACAAACTTAAAAAACATAGAACATTTAGAAATTACGTTTTTTGTTTTTTATAGTTTTTATTCGTTTATTTATTAATATCATTTTCTGCTTGATTTTTTGGTTTACAAATAAATAAATATTTCAATATTCGGGTAGAAACACTGAACTCTATGAAAACACATGAAAAGTCAAGTTAAGGTAACTATTACAAATGGCGCTCATCCGTAAGAAGTTATTCTTTTCAGCGACCATCCTCCCAATAGGAAACATGAAACAAGAACGTAATTGGAGTGCTGAGTTTAGCCTCCTATTCTCCTACTCCATGGTTGTATCAGCTGAGCGCAGCAGGCACCTCACGACACACCCGCGCGTAACGGTGAGTGCGCCGCCCCTGCAAACTATCTTTGACCCGTGATACGCTAACTTAATCGGCTGATATTTCAAAACCTGAGCGTTTGACAAATTTTTGGCAAAGAAAAAATCATCTTAGAATTCGACCAGGTATATGTCCCTTGAAAGACTACGGGTTATTCTGAATCACCCTGTATATTATACGTATAATTATTTATACATATAAGTTAGTAGGAAAATCTCGATAGGACAGCATTTATTAAATTGTATGACGATAAAATCTTACATAAAAATTTTAATCAGCAATTATGTAGGCACGTTTAGAAAAATAGATGTAGAAGTATTGACCTGTTGTAAAACATTGATAACTGCCGATGAAATTTCAAAATAGTTATGTAATATTTCTACATTATAATTTAGAAATAATTGTGCATTTTTGTAAATATTTATTTGGATTAATTCTTTTATAAATGTTTTACGTATAGCATAGCTAAAAGTATCTTTCTTAATTATTTCTTTCCAAATTTAATTTTGCAAATACATCACCAAGATGATTCACATATCATTATAGTTTTACGAAATACCATTTCAAAATTAATTGAACACACAACTATCAATATTTTATAAGAAGTCAATATTAGTTTCTACATCATTTTTGTAGATGTATCTACATAATTGCTGATTACAATTTTTATGCAAGATTTCGCCACATAATTTAATAAATGTTGTCCTATCAGGGAATGTCGCATATTGCATCGCCCAATTTGACAACTCCAGATCTGAAATCTAGCTGTTATTGTTGTTGTAACATGATTTCAAATTTCGAAATTTTTCAGACGAATTCTGGCGATCACAATATTCGGTAACTTGATAAAGCCATTGAAACATGTTAATATTTAAGTCCACTATTAGCCATTATGCGTGTTCTTTTTTATTTCAAAACACAAAAAACTGAAGCATTTAAAAAACTAAGCATAATTTTTTGTAACATACATGTGTTATGTATGTTACAAAAAATTATGCTTAGTTTTTTAAATGCTTCAGTTTTTTAATATTTTTTTTTTTTGTAAGAACATTGCTCAAAAAGAACGAGTGTGTGAATATTCAATAATGTAACTAATTAAATATTACTTTCAAAATAAAATTTTTACATTTTCCTTGGTGTGTGTGTGTGTGTGTGTGTGTGTGTGTGTGTGTGTGTGTGTGTGTGTGTTTTAAATTGACACGTTTTTCACACACTCTTTCTTTTCGAACGATGTTCTTACAAAAAAAATATTAAAAAACTGAAGCATTTAAAAAACTGAGCATAATTTTTTGTAACGTACATAACACATCTTTTAATTAAAAAAAAAAACACGCATGATGGCTAATAGTGGACTTAAATATTACCATGTTTCAATTGCTATATCAAGTTACCGAATATTGTGATCGCTATCAAATTCGTCTAAAAATTTCGAAATTCAAAATCATGTTACAGCAACAATAACAGCTATATGTGATTTCAGATCTGGAGTTGTCGAATTGGCGATGCGCGACGTGCGACATTCCCTGATAAGACAACATTTATTAAATTATATGACAAAATCTTGCATAAAAATTGTAATCAGCAATTATGTAGGTACATCTAGAAAAATGATGTAGAAACTAGTATTGCCCTCTTATAAAATATTGATAATTGTTCAATTAATTTCGAAAAACTATAACAGTATTTCGTAAAACTATAACAATATGCAAATCATCTTAGTGATGTATTTGCATATTGTTATAGTTTTACGAAATACTATTTCGAAATTAATTGAACAATTATCAATATTTTATAAGAGGGCAATACTAGTTTCTACATCATTTTTCTAGATGTATCTACATAATTGCTGATTACAATTTTTATGCAAGATTTTGTCATATAATTTAATAAATGTTGTCTTATTTTGATGTATTTGCAAAATTAAATTTGGAAAGAAATAATTAGGCAAGATACTTTTGATAGTTGTTTTATAGGTAAAACATTTATAAAAAATTACAAATATGTATAATTGGACCGATAGTGTAACAACACAATGATAGTAAGAAAGCCTTCATCGGTCGTAGCTAGGTCTTAGTGCTTTTATTTTTATTTATGTGATTTTATATACTTCTCCGAACTCAACCAGAATGTGCGCCGAATTAATTTTTGGTCATAACACATTTATAAAAAAATTAATCCAAATAAATATTTACAAAAATACACAATTATTTCTAAATTATGATGTAGAAATGTTGCTGTATGAAATATTACATATTCAGCATGGTAACATTGTAAATAAAGAATCAAACGATTTTTTAAATAATTGTGAAACATTTATATCTCAATTTTAGGCTTATCTCATTTTTGATAAATATTCCTTAGAGATTTTATTTTGACTTAACTGCTTCGTTCTAATTGTAATAATTTATCCTAATGCAATTATTCGAAATTTTCGTCATTTCGTGATGCTATTATTGATGAGCGTGAAGCTGACAGCCAGACCTAGCAGCCAGCCAGGGACGAATAGGGTGCCGGGGCCCCGTAAATAAAAAGTGATTAGAATTACAAAAAAACAATTGTTAGCCAATGTTGCGCTCAAAGTAATAACAGATACGCCATTATTTCAAAGACCAATCATTGTATTAGTAATAAAATAAAATAAACTAATTATTTAACAGTTAGATATGATAACAGTAAATACCAAAGACAAACGCATACCCGTAGAGAGTAAAAAAAAATCACAGACACATCTCTCAATGAGCATAAAACGACGGAGTAGCGACCGAAGCGATGACGGCTCTTATTGTTTATTTAAAAAATTAACAATTTTTAAATCATCGCTTCGGTCGCTACTCCGTCGTTTTATGCTCATTGAGAGATGTGTCTGTGATTTTTTTCAACTCTCTACGGATATGCGTACGTCTTTGGCTGCTATTGCGTGATATTGTTAATTAATTTTTTAAATAAACAATAAGGGCCGTCATCGCTTCGGTCGCTACTCCGTCGTTTTATGCTCATTGAGAGATGTGTCTGTGATTTTTTTCAATTCTCTACGGATATGCGTATGTCTTTGATATTTACTGTTATCATATCTAACTGTTAAATAATTAGTTTATTTTATTTTATTACTAATACAATGATTTGTCTTTGAAATAATGGCTTATCTGTTATTACTTTTAGCGTAACATTGGCTAACAATTGTTTTTTTGTAATTCTAATCACTTTTTATTTACGGGGCCCCGGCACCCTATTCGTCCCTGGCTTGCTGCTATGTCTGGCTGCCAGCTTCACGCTCATCTATTATTGTACAATATTATTCACGCAATATGCCTATCAAAGTTATTAATTACCCAAGGAATTGACGAAAATTTTACAATATTGCCCTAAGATGAAGCGTCAAAACGCAAGAATTTTATAGAAATAAAATTTCTAAATAATATTTGTCAAAAATTAAATCTCTGTTTGAGCTGCAAACATTTTAAAATTATTTTAATACCATTTGGTTCCTTTTATTTTGTTCAAAAACGAGAATCGTTGAACAGAGCGCCGGTGTCACTCAGAGAGAGCGCGTGGTGTGCGATGCGAAATGAGTTTAGCCTGGCTTGGGTTCCGTTGTGACGACACGAAATACCCGCCGTGCGAGAGTACGACTGGTATCGGGAGAGCATGTGAATGACGGGAGTCATGCATGTGAGAGAGCGAGAGCAACTGCGAATTGAGAGAGTGAAAGCGAGAAAGCGGGATGAGTGTAGGAGCAGGTGATCTTGATTAATTTCGACGATTTTGTATGAGTTTGAGTCATAGTCGTCTTTATTATAAATGACAGTGCACCCTGGATCACTGAGTTCTCGTTGCACTGAGATTGTGACTCCAACCAGCGACAAGTCATCGCGTACAACAGTTCTTTCACTACTGCTACGACTGCTTCATGTATCCGTCGTAGCAGTCACGCAAATCGCGGGTATTTCGCTGTGATCGAGCAATCCTGGTCCGGAGTTTGTTGTTCACTCGCGTTTTCTCAAAATTCTATCACCGTTTCCGCAGCGTTACTACTATCTCGCTCGCATGAAATCTCGACGGAATCTAGTTATCGGCAGCTATGGCAAAGCTGCGGCGCTCCCGAATCTGCCGTTAAGGGAGAGGGAATGGCGTATGGGCTTGTGATGTCCACGCGGAAATCACGTGAGAAAATGTTCGCGCTTGTTGTCGCGTAAATCATGCGAACGAGCGGCTTTTGAATACGAGTAAGCCTGCCTAAATTTCGGGGAATGCCGAATTAAGCATAATATCAAACGTTACACGAATAGGCAACTCTTACAATAATATTAATCTGCGATCACCGAGGCGTGTTGTTATGAAGCAGAACGCGTGGATCGAGCGGGAGCGATACCAAATCATCAATGTGCACGAGAACTATATATAAATAAACATGATCGAATAGTGTACGATTCTTAACATATTTAAAATATCACTGTGCTGAATATGTGTAATTTATTTCATACTCCAATATTTCTACATTGTAATTTAGAAAGAATTAAGCATTTTTGTAAACATGTGTCACGTCCGCGACGCCACGGCAGCATTTTTTTTTGTTCGGCATTGACATTACACAGACGACGAGCCGGCATTCGGTAGCAATAAACCGTCAGGTCGCGTTCTTTACATTTTTTTTCCTGGTGCCGAATTGTCGCGACAGAGTAATCTGTGCGCACGGCCAGTAAATTATGAAACTCAAAACTTCATAGTACTTTAATCTTTTTTTTTGTGTTCTCTTCTCGGCGACAGAGCGATTGTTCGCGCAGCCAGTAGAAATAAAACCCATAATCCTTCGTCGCCCTAACAATCTCCAGCGACAGAGTGTCGCGAAAGAGAAATCTGCCGCACGACCGTTAAACCATAAAAGGCAAACTGACGTGTTTTTTCTAACATTTTCCAGTGCGAATAGTCGCGATGGAAAGGTCCACTCGTACAGCACTTAAAAGCCAATAGAATTCGAGTTTTCCATATAAAAGGATTTTGAGTGGTGGACGTACTAGCATTAAACCCCACCGAAAGTGCCAACTGGCCGCAGGTTTTGTCTAAAGAATTGTATAAATAGAGATGCAATTCCCGGCTCCGGGCAGTTCGTTCGAGATTAGGGCCAGTGTAACCGGAACAGTTCCGTGTCGCAACTGTAGCGACCGAGTTCTGTCCGAGCTATTAGTTCGCGTTGATCGGTACAGCGATCCATTCTCATTCCACTCCTAATTCGAAGTCAAACTCCAATCCAGCGCTAACATTAAGTCGAGCCCATTTCTAATCCTCGCCGAGACTAACGCTAACTCTAACTTTTAACACTAAATTTAATTCTAATTCTATATATAACGTAGTTATAGCTCGAATAAGTTGTGTTGCTTTTCTTCCTTACGCTTATATTAATAAATTGTAATCTACACGCTTAAACACTTTGCTCAATTTCCATCCCTACTACCACCCATCTCCATGCATGCAATACCGCGAGTGTAGTGCACAAGCAAAAGTACTACGGTCAAGGTCCCAAAGGCAACCAGACAGTCAAGAAGGACGAGGACGATCATCACGGAACCAGTACGATCACCCAAGCATAAGCAACAGTCTCGGAAGCAACCGCCATCTCAAAAGCTAAGTCGCAACGTCCCAATAAGGCATGTCATATAACCCGTACCTCTCAACCGCGTCCCCTTATTTCCGATGGCTACACTCCGGGGTTTGTAGCTTAGCTAATTTCTACAAACATCAACTTAGCCAGATTATAATTTGCAACAACTGCTACAGTAAAACATCCGAACGCGACCGTTTATATTACGATTCCGTCACGCGCCATCGCTTAATTATCGGCGGGGACGAATGCGTATGGTGCTCATCGTGCCGCGCTCTAATCTCATACCCAGAAACCGCGATTGCCTGCGCTGAATGCTATGAAGCATTAACCGACCTCGCGCGTCATTTATTTGATTCGGATGACAAGCCGTATCTTAAGATCGAGCCTACCGTTATAGAAATCGAGGAAACGTGCGAGTGTTCATTTCCCGAGGAGTAGTAACCACATATGCTAAACTAAAGCATGTGCCCCCCGCCGCGTATTGCCATTTACTCAGCTCGTGTCCAACGCGAAGCAAATCGCACGTTCGGTATATGGTTACGCAGTGCCCGGTGCGTAACTTCTCTGTATTTTTGCAATGACGATGAATCAACGATAGTATGCCTCGAGTGCAAAGGCAAGCATTCGAGCACCAAAAAGGGAAATTATCTCGGGGTAATTACGCACTATATCCATCTCGGCCATTTATATAATCCGCAAAAGTGCGATCTCTGTCACGCGCCTGTAGCCGCCCGCCGGCACCCTCTAGATTGTGACCGCTGCCCCCACGAGTTGGAGGACTTTGTAGCGTATTTAGTTCGAGAGGGGGATAGTCCCTGGAACGATCCTGACGCAACTATACTCGCGCTCTTGCGACACACCTTTTAAAGCTATAAAAACACTCCCCCCCTTGGCCACCAGTCGCGGAGATTCGGGCCCGCCGTCGGATAATCCGGCCACGCGATCCGCTCCTGGGCTGTGGAGACCCCGGAGCTTATGCTTCGAAACAGCCAGTTTCGCCAAAACGTGCGTATTCCGCCCAATGGCGACCGCGCTCGGTCGGAACGTAATACATGTATATGGATTATTTTTTAAAGTGTTTTATCCGTAATGCAGCTATACTTTTTTTCAATTTCTTTCTAATTTTGTAAATATACCATGATAAAAAATCGATATATATCGTCATAGTTTTGCCGAAATACTATTTCGGTAAATTACATCGGCAGTTATCAATGTTTTACAAAAAGTCAATACCTCTACATCTATTTTTTTAAATGCACCTACATAATTGTTGATTCAAATTGTTATACAAAATTTTATCGTCATATAATTTAATAAATGTTGTCCTATCAAAATTTTCCTACTAACTTATATATATAATATATATATAAAAGTGGGAAACGTATATAGAATAATACATCGCTTGCGCGCGCGCGCGAAGCAATTCTGATCCGCGACACAAAAATCTGAAATCGTTTCGCTAAGCTGTGCAGTGTTGTCCGCTTGTGCAGTGTTGCCGGTTTGTAATGAGAAAAAGCGAGAACGCTCGAAGTAGAAGAGGATAGGTCGAGAAGAATAGACCGCTTGTGAAAGAAAAAGACAGTAGAGCTCCCCACGCATCTTTCTTACTTGACGCTGGGTCGAGAGAGAAAGCATGTGATGTATACTTACGGACAACTGTGGTGTCCTTACCGTTACGGATGTCGATCGAGTACATGTGTATCCCATACAGCACAAAAACTTGCAGCAATATTGCTGCAACGTTGCAACATTGCATATTGCAGTGCAATATTGTAGAAACATTATTAAAATATAAATATGCAACATAACTTAATAATGTTGCAGCAATATTTTAAAAAAATGTAGAAAAATCAAAGATGTTAAACATTTTGAAAAACTCTTATAGAAGATCAGAGGTATCAAAAAAATTCCTACAGGTTTCTTATTGTCAGATAATCTTATATTATTCTGATATGTTTATGTATACCTTTATTTTGTTTATTATTTTTGAACTAGTAATTATTAATTTTTAAATTATTAATTACTAATAATTATATATGTATACATACAGGGAATATTATTATTATATATTTAATATATAAGCAATTAATTTACACACACACACACACACACACACACACACACACACACACACACATATATATATATATATATACAGGGTGTCAGGTAACTACCGCCCGTGGTTTCGTGGATTGATAGATCAAGTAAGACTGAGCAGAAAAGTCCTTTACCATTTTTTAATATTTGCCATAGTTAACGAAAAAAAAATTAATAAAGTCTGCGAATAAGCACCTATCACCGCGCGCCGGTCGCCAAGACGTAGGCAGCTGGGACAGCCTTCTCCCCCCTTGCCGCGCCGCTCGCAGGCCACAGCTACTGCTGCTTTTCCCTCCTCACCGCGCCAAGCCTACAGCCGCGGCTGCCTACGTCTCGGCAACCGGCGGGCGGTCCTTGCGCGCGGTGATACGCGCTTATTCGCAGACTTTATTAATTTTTTTTTCGTTAACTATGGCAAATATTAAAAAGTGGTAAAGGACTTTTTTGCTTAGTTTTACTTGATCTATCAATCCACAAAAGCACGGGCGGTAGTTACCTGACACCCTGTATATATATATATATATATATATATATATATATATTATATATATATATATATATATATACAGGGTGTTCGTTAATGGTTGTCCAGCCTTTTACCGTACGTAGATGCCGTACCGACGGAGCTTGCTAATTTGCTAAACGTTTCCTAGATGACAGCTGCTTCGGTTAAGCGCGCGAACGCGATCTCGCAGGACCGAGTGACACGTACAGGCCCCTGGTGAAAATTTTTCTCATATTTTTTTCGTATAATTTTTCCGAACATCTGTATAATTTTTTATGAAACGTTATAAAATGTAAAAAAGTTAAAAGTATTTTTTTAAAACTGTGAGATGAGAAATCTCAGAATACTTCAGAATGTACGTGTATGAAAAGTTCTAACAATAAGAGATGTTTAATAATTATTAAATGTATTCAGTATTCAGTATATTTAATAATTATTAAATGTATTCAGTATTCTACGTTTCTATTTACTACTTTATTTATTAATTTGATTAATAAATAGAAATAGTAATCTTAGTAACAAATGTAATATAACAAAGTATGCACAGCTTTCCCCGGTAAAAACTATTCTAATAATTTTTTATAAAATTTCTCGTTTATTTAACATTCCTGGTTACAGTTTTTCTCATAATTTTTATACGAATAGGAACATTTTTCAGAAATACGTAGAAATAATACTTAGAAAGTCTACATCTCTTATTGTTAGAACTTTTCATACACGTACATTCTGAAGTATTCTGAGATTTCTCATCTCACAGTTTTAAAAAAATACTTTTAACTTTTTTACATTTTATAACGTTTCATAAAAAATTATACAGATGTTCGGAAAATTATACGAAACAAATATGAGAAAAATTTTCACCAGGGGCCTGTACGTGTCACTCGGTCCTGCGAGATCGCGTTCGCGCGCTCAACCGAAGCAGCTGTCACCTAGGAAACGTTTAGCAAATTAGCAAGCTCAGTCGGTACGGCATCTACGTACGGTAAAAGGCTGGACAACCATTAACGAACACCCTGTATATATATATATATATATATATATATATATATACATATATATATACTCATTAAACATATAATGTATAAGGGATGTTACATTTCGGCAATAATACTGCAAATTTGAAACGTTACATAAAAATGTTTATGAAATATTTCCTCAACGTTTAAAAATAACGTTTTAATTGTAACATTCACACGTTGTTCCAGAAATATTACATTTTAGCCGTTATTTTGATAATTTGGGATGTTAGAAAAGAAATGTTTAGAAACATTCAACAAATGTTTCATTTGGGATGCTTAGGTTGTAACGCTAAGAGACATTACAGCAATGTAACAACAATGACGTTCATAAAACGTGTATTATGAAACATTCCATAAACGCTTTACTTGGAATATTTTATTTGTAATGTTTAAAGACATTACAGCAATGTCACATTTGCGACATTCATAAAACATTAAGACATTCTATAAATATTTTATTTGGGATGTTTGCTTCTCTGTGTTTGCCTCTCTTATCGCGTTAATTTTGCGAGGCTATAATATTCCGAATTTCGCAAATACTTAAATACTGGTAATAAGCGCGTATCGGTTCAATAACTCATTCAGATTCACGGTTTGTGACGATATATGCGCATTTTTTCTGCTTTCATTTGTCTATTTGCGACGATCTATGTCTGATGTACGCTTTATACGCCTCCATCAGTTCTTGATCGTTCTTGATCGCGCAAAATTCTGTGTTTATGGGTACTTATTAGGCTTTATTGGAGTTCTTTTATAATGGAAGCAATGAATACAGTTGGTGACGTTCGAGATTCGTGCCACGTAAGTATATACGATGTATGCATATATATGTATTAATTATTTTACTAACATAAGATAACTTTGCAATTAAAAACTACAGCTGTGTTCCAAATTTACTGCCAGCGCTGAAAATTTACAGTTTACATTACGTGCACTATTGTTTTTCAGTAATAACAGTCAATTTTTTAAAACACAGCTCACATATTAATCACGAAATGTCATAATTTAACCTCGAAAACCACGTACGTGTTGCGTCTTGTGTAAATAATTGTTATTTTTGTCGAAGTGTGGTAAAGAAATTGTTAGTGTTTTCGCGTAGTCAAATCAGTGTTTTTTTTTATCAAGTCAATATATTATATAGCAATATTGACATCAAATTAAAACAATAATGGCTAAAATAAAAAAGTGTTTTGTTACAAAACGCCATATGAAACAAATAATAAAAAAAGAATTAATACACATCTTGCAAATGAATCGACAATTAATACAGACAAATAATTTGCCTAATAGCATACAAACAATTATTAATACAAATGATGTAGATACTGCAAATACAGACAATGAGAAACAAGAACAATTTAAAAATCATGATGTGATTCCTGAAATAATTCCTGAAGAAATTGAGATTGAACCATTGAAATATATCGATATAATTAAGGAAATTAACTGCTCAGATAATTCTTTATCATTTGAAGGTCCTATTGTAAACCATTTTATAGTTAACGCTGTAAAACAATGGTTTTTAAAATATAGAAATTTGCTTGTTAGTCAATCTGCCATGAATGAATTGTTACGTATTCTACGAGTGATATTTCCACAATTTCCAAAAGATTCGCGATCTTTTTTACAAACACCAAATTCATGTCCATATGAACTTAAAAGTGTTCCTCCAGGTTTCTATTGTCACATTCGTATAGAGAATGGACTACGTACGATAATCAATAAGAGTTCCAGTATGCAAAAATATTTGAGCCAAAATGTAGAAATAGTATTACCTCTTATTATAAACATTGATGGTTTACCGATATCGAAATCTTTAAAAAGTCAACTCTGGTCAATTCTTATCTCTATAAATCTAGATAGAGTTGATAAAAATATAAAAAAACCTTTTATTGCTGGAATACACCACGGACACACAAAACTAACCCATGTAGATCAATTTTTAAGTGATTTTATAACAGAGTTCAAACATTTAGAACAAAATGGTTTTAATGTAAATAAAAAAATTATAAAAATAAAGGTTGGTATACTTCTTTGTGATACTCCTGCAAAGTCATACATTTTATGTATTAAAGGTCATACGGGCTATAGTGCCTGCACAAAATACATACAAGAAGGGACTTATATTAATGGAAGAGTGGCTTTTTTGCAAACAAATGCACAATTGCGAACTGATTTCAGTATTAAGAATAAATTAGATGAATATTTTCATAAGAGTACAAGTCCTTTCGAAAAGTTGAATATTGATTTCGTATCTCAAGTTCCTCTCGATGGTATGCATCTTGTATTTCTAGGCGTAGTTAAAAGATTAATTATGTTGTGGATGAGAGGAAAAAAAATCATCGTTTACCTGAAATTGATAAAAATGATATTAATAATCAATTATTGTTTATGAAAAACTACATGCCGAAAGATTTTGTACGCTTGCCAAGAAGTTTAGAGGACTTTGAATACTTTTGAATACTATAAAGCCACTGAATTAAGACAGTTTTTATTATACAGTGGACAGTTGTTTTAAAAAAGATTACTATCAATAATATATACACACATTCCATGACCTTATCCTGCGCAATTCGGATTTTATGCAGTCCTGCATTATACGAAATTTATAATAATTACGCATTGAAACTGCTTGAATACTTTGTTCAAAAATTTGCAATACTTTATGGAAAAGAATATATTTCTCATAACATTCAAGGCCTAATACATTTGCCCACAGATTGCTTGCAACACGGTCCACTTGACACTTTTAATTGCTTTAAATACGAGAATTATTTATTTGAGATCAAGAAAACAATTCAAGCTTCTAGAAATCCTTTACAACAAATTTTTAATAGGTTAAAAGAACAAGAATATGTGCAAAGTAATGATAATGATAAAATGTATCCAATTTTACGTCACCTATGTACTAATCAAGAAGATTTAATATTTTATAAAACCGTCACCATTGAAAAGTTTAAACTATGCACAAATGATAAAGATAGTTGCGTTATGTTAGAAGACAATAGTGTATGTTGTATCAAAAATATTTATAAAGAAATCAGAACTTCAAAAATCTTTCTAACGGGAAGAAAGTTCGTTGAATCAAAACCATTTTTCAATTCACCTTGTTCCTCAAAATTATTTAATATTCAGCAAACACAACATTTATCACATGATTTGTGTATAGTTAATATTCACGACATTAAAGAGAAATGTGTGAAATTTCCTTACAATGATGGTTTTATCATTATGCCATTGATTCATATGCAAGAATGATATAAAATATCATAATGTAATTGTAAATAATAATTTAGGTATTTTTTCGTTAATACAAGTATATCATATTATAACATTATAGTAATATTTTTATTAAAAATTAAATCGTTTATATGTTTTGCAGATCTGGTCAGTAATTGAATTTATCGATACAAATAACGATTCAAATTCTGTAGAAGTTGTACCAACCGCATGGCTGATATTTACAAGTGGTAAAACAATGTGCAAATGGCCAAAAAAAATGCTAGGAAATATATATTACGAGAAGAACCCCCAAAAGACAATTGGCAAAAATACACAGTACAACTAATTGCAAAGTGGTAAGTATTGTAAATGTTAATAATATAATAAGAAAATAACATCTTAGTTAAATACGTTTTAAATGAGAATGACTTTCGTATTTAATATATCAAATCATTACTTCCCAAAATTTATGAGTATGGCTACGGAAAAGACATACAAACTATCTAAAATACAAATGTTTCTATAGAAAATTAAAATAAAAAAGAATAAATAAAATAAAATAATAAAATAATTTGTAATTACAGATTTATACAAAGAAGCTGTACATGTTGTACAAAAAAAAACTCGAACCGATACATCAGAATCGCAATCATCTTCGCAATTAGGCCGAGGAAAAAGGAAAAAAAAATAAATCCCACCCAGTTACAGTAAATAATTTAGATGATAACGATTCAGATTCGCGAATGACGCCACCTCCATCAATAATTGATGTCATAGACTTGCCTTTAGAAACTATGCAGCCGTTAAATGGTATGATAATAAATGAATATAATTTTTATAAATCTTTAACCTCATTTTTTTACTTATAAATAAAGTAATGTTTTAGTAATGTAATTTTTTATACATTTAGATTTAATTAGTGATGGAAACCAACATTTGGACAAAGATTTCAAAAATATGGCTGAAACGGCAATAAATGTGGGTCAAAACAAACCGGATACTGCCTTGGAAGAGCATATAATTATTGAAGGTATGATTTAATAATCCTTGGTACAATTAAATCACTAAACAATATAAGTCGATTTTAAGTAATCTCACTTAATAGTGTCTTAATAATAATAATAAAATTTTATTTATTATATAGAGCCGAAAGCTATTGATCCAGTAAATAATATAATAGCAACCAATGTTATTTTTGAAGATTTGCCATCTGGTAATCATTCATATTTATTGTTCTTTCGTTTATAGTAACATATAATTTGTAAATTTATATTTCAGATAGTCAGAATATTGTATCAATCCTGCAAAATACGATTGTGATTAAACAATTATTGCAACAACAGAACCCATTTTTAGCGCAATTAAACAATACAAATAATCCAGTTCTATTGCTCTCAACATCTGGTTCAAGTTGTATTTCATCTATTATACCTAAAAAACCATTCAAGAAATTTCAAAAATTACTCGATTATGACATGACATTAAAGAAAAATGAGGAAGGACAAAAACAAATGGTAAAAATAATCTACGTTTTTTATTTCTTGCTTTTTGAATACCTGCGATGAAAAATTCGTAAGGTATGAACTGATAAAATAATGTAAATGGATAGAAAGAAAAGCTTTCAAAAGCAATTTTATTACTCAAACTGGATTGAACTAAGACTATTTTATAACATTTATTAATTTCTTTATACTATGTTAAATATGCCAATGCTACTGAAATATATACATTACAAAAATATATTAGATATGTGTGTTTGTGTGTGTGTGTGTGTGTGTGTGTGTGTGTGTGTGTGTATATGTATATATATATATATATATATATATATATATAGACCTTTTTCTTTCTAACTAACCTTAATTGAAATTAAAATACTAAAATAGACATTGAAATAGACAATTTTTTACCAAGGAGGGCCCGAACAATTGTGTTTTTATCTGTATGTATATTTTTCTTCGTAGGAAACAATTTTCCATTTATTAGGAGGCACTACTCCCCAAGACCAAATAAAATCTGGATTACATAAAATATTTACTAATAAATTGGGTACAAAATGTTCTTGGATGGGTCGCAAAGGCAACAAAGAAATAAAAACATTAATAATCATGGACATTTTAAAACGTAAATAGAAATTTAAAAATAGACCAGCTTAATTATAACACCGGTATTACATATTAGTTTTTTTTTATTTGTAGGATCGACTAGAAAACACTTTCCATTTTTAACTGAAAAACAATTTCAGGACTATGTGTCAGTTTGGTTAAGGCATGCCAAAACTCGCTACGACAGAGAACTAGTAATTAATTTTTATGTTTTATTTGTGTTTTATTGTTTTTGAAGTAACAAAAATATTTTTTAACATTTTTATTATTTTGTAGACAAAGCAGCAACCACGGCAATAAGACTTGTTTATGATATATATTGTATTATTACAAATTTTTTATTTTTATGTTAAAATTTTCTTTTTATTGTTAGAGAAATTAATATATTTATTATTAGGATTATTTTTTATTTTTATGAAAAAAAAATTAATATTTTTATTTAAAAACAATTGTTATTTAAATTAAAATATGTAATTAATTTAGCATGTAAAGTATATCTGTAATACATACTTATTATAACATAACATATGTTGTGTATTGTACAATTTTACAGATATATATAATTAACAAATAAATATAAATTATGAACATGAATTAACAGCATTGCTTTTCTTTATTCCAAGTCAGCAGAACAAAATTTTAAATTTGTCAAAAAATAAATTTTAATTGTACATAATTAATAAATAAATGGACATTATTCTTGTTGTACAAATAAGGTCAATATTTGTAATGTTCATGGAAGACACAACAGAACGTGTATTTATTAATAAGTATTAATTGTATTTAACCAATATTCATTAATAAATACACTTCTGTTGATCTTCCATGAATGTTATAAATATTTCATAATGTTTTTAATTATATAAAATGTAACATTATAAATTTGTCACATTGACGTTACAAAAACAATGTTATACTTAAAATGTTACTGCGTTACATACAGTACTCTGCGACGGCTGGTTGCGAGCGCGAGAGAGAGCACGAGAGTTGCACTCGCTCGGCGACGTAGATGCGAGCGAGCGCGCGATGCTTACGCACTCCGCGACGGCTGGTTGCAAGCGCGAGAGAGAGCATGAGAGTTGCACTCGTTCGGCGATGTAGGTGCGAGCGAGCGCGCGATGTGTTTTACGCACTCCGCGCCAGCTGGTTGCGAGCGCGAGAGAGAGCATGAGAGTTGTACTCGCTCGGCGACGTAGGTGCGAGCGAGCGCGCGATGTGTTTTACGCACTCCGCGACAGCTGGTTGCGAGCGCGAGAGAGAGCACGAAAGTTGCACTCGCTCGGCGACGCAGATGCGAGCGAGCGCGCGATGTCTTTTACGCACTCCGCGCGGGCTGGTTGCGAGCGCAAAAGAGAGCACAAGAATTGTACTCGCTCGGCGACGTAGGTGCAAGCGAGTGCAAGCGTCTTACGTACTCCGCGGGAACGCGATGCCACCAACAAATTGCCTTGAGTGCACTCTTCAGATAATAAATTCGGGCGTACGCGATATACGGCCGCACCGGAGAATTTTCTTAGTCGGACTGACTTACTTCAGAGTTCCGAGCGCGCACAGGAATGCGAGAAAATCGGGGGGACCAATCGGAGCAAATTGCTCCGACCTGGTGATCTCACTTGTTTACGCATTCCTGCGTGCCACGAAATTTGATGGCCGAAAACGGTTATACTCTACTACTCTATGTTAGCTGGATAGAATTTGCAAAATTTTCCGGTATTCAATTTTCGCGGATGTTCTCAGCATTACATCTCACGTTTATTGTTTTCAGCTCTCGTTATTTAATTATCGCTCAATCCTGAACAACTTTAATTATTATTTACAAAATTTTTTAAATAATGATTAAATCAATTTTCAATACTGGCATAGGTTGGAAATATAGTCCTAATAATGACATTAATATTTAACAAAATTAATCCAAATTGCGATAAAAATGATGTTATAAAATACAGTATGCTAAAAAATAAAGAATTAGAAAAATTGTTAGGTAAGATTAACATAAAGATAAGCTTGTTGAGTGTACCGAATAGGTTACTTTAAATTTTTACAGAATTTATTATTAAATTTAATACTAATCAAATAATGTAATTTTAAAATTTTGTAATTTATTATAGCATTACAAAAGATAATAGAAAAGTACTTACTAATTTCTAAGTAATTATTATTATGGAAACTTACCCATACAGCACAGAGAGATTTCAGGAACATTGTAGAATGATTTCATTAAAACATTGTAATATTGCATTTTGATTGCGAAACATTGCTGCAACATTGCTGGAAGATTGCAGCAACATTAAGATGTCCGCTTTTTGAAATATTGCATTGAAACATCCCATTTTTTCAAAATATTTACATAAATATTATTGTAGGAGAATAGATATCGGACAAGGATCGAGGGATCGAAGATCGATTGTTATCGGTCGACAATCGTAATGTTGTCGGAATTTGGAAAAGCGCGAGCGAGCGGGAGTCCGCTGTGAGTCGCGAGCCGAGACAGTGCTCCGTGTCAGAGACAGAGTGTATAAGGACAGAGTAAGAGATAAACAGAGACAGAGTGCGGAAATTCAGAGTTAGCCACGAGATCGTTTTTTCCTTTTACGTGAACTTTTGCAAGAAACGATTGATATTATTAATTCGACTGAAGCGACAAGATTCGCTCTATATATGTAACTATTTAAATCGCGTATTTGATTAAATTGCGACATTATTAATAACAACTACCTTTAATCATTATATTTATTTCTATTTTATCCTTCTTAAAATCATATATTCCTACATTATTACACCACATAATTCCAATGAACAAAACAATATTTGTGTAACATTTTAAAAAACATGTTTTGCAAAAAAAAAATTTGGAGAATATTTTTTCGGAAATTTCCAAGCGGTCACCCATCCAAGTCGCGACTCCGGTGAACGTTGCTTGACCTCCGTGATCGCTGCGAACTGATCCCTCATGATGACCTGTGAACACCTTTATGCTGATATATGTATATATACTTGTAGATCAGGTTAATATACGTTTTCGAAAAAATGAAATATGTATAAATAAAGCAAAATATTTATATAAACAAATATAAAATTATAGTTTTTTTTACTAATTTTGCAAATGCAGAATAGCATCTGGAATAATTTTTCTGTTATTTGTTTAAATAAGATGCAATTAGAAAATATATATCAATATAATACAATAATTAAATTAAATATAAAAAAATTTTATTAAAAAAACAATTAAAAAATATTGTTTGTTCATTGGGCTGTAGATAGAGGTTTCTTCATATATGAACCTATTTTGTCTATTGATATAAATATTTATGTTTCTTAACAATACTATGATACACACAGCACCACGGGACCGCATGCCTCTTTCTAGACGTCTTAGAGTCAACATTTGAAGGATGTCTGTAGACGTCTATGCAAAGTCGATTTGCAGTCAACTTTGAAAGCTTGACTCAGATGAGTCGACTTACAGTCGATATACAGTTGTCGATATACAGTCGATGGACGGTTGTACTGTTAGGAAATGTAGAGATTCAGCGGAAAATTGAGTAATGTCGCCCGACCTTAGTTTGCTAAATGCGGATGAATAATTATGGATGAATTAAATTCATATATTATTATACGCAAATATTTTGTTTTGGCTCTTTATTGCCACTACTTTATTAAAAAATTATGATATTGCAATGTTTCCGGAATATTACTGGCATATGCAATGTGATGTTGCAGGCATATTGTTAATTTATGTTTCTGCAATGTCTCCGTAATATTGAATTGCAATCTGCAACATTGCAACATTGCTGCTATGTTGCTGAAATTTTCTGTGCTGTATGGGTATAAATAGGTAAATAGAATATTTTGAGATTCGTCAGTGATTTACCTAAAAGTATGAACAATAGAAGTGCTGTAAAAATTATGTAGAAAAAACGGGCGCGCCAAGTACGCTGCTGCTAGAGATTTGCCCATCTTTGATTTTATTTGTCACATAATTTGCTGCTTATCAGTACGGGAGTGACCCGTTTGACCACGTTGCGATTGATCACAGTCATTTAAGCGGCTAGTGCCTACAGTTTTTCCACTGTTTAATACAGTAAGTAGCTGGTGGTCAATTGTAACGTGGTCATAAGACTCTTACCCCATCGGTAATAAATATACTTGGAATATTTTTGATTTCACTTCTTTTTGATGATATTATATATTTGGTTTCATTCATTGCAGTTTTGGTTTGGTTTAGTTTGATTTGATTTGGTTTTATATTGTAACAAAAATATACTTGGCGCTTTGTTTTTACATTTTTAATGTTTTTTAGGCGAATTTCATGAATTTTTGCTAAGTATTTTATTATATTAATAATATATATTTTATTTACTGTCTAATTTTGTTTTGTACTTTTATTTAAAGACATAATTTGTTGCAGTAATAATATATTATAGTTTTATCCATAACTGTTTTAGTTTAGTTTTATTTTATAAAATTGCACAAAATGTTACTCATCTTACGTTTTATGTCACATATAATTATAAAAATTATCATTAATATTTTAAATTTGATATTGAATACATTTCAATACTCGTATTAAGTAATTTAAGTGATAAATATAAAGTTATCTATATTACATAAATAGTCACAGATTTAGAATAAGAGCGTCACATTATTAATAAATAGTAATTAAGAAGAAGGCAATATTTATAATCCTCATTATATGATATTTAGGGTACAAGAATATTGTACTCACTACATTTTCATTTTTTGAAACCTTTTGTGAGGTCAAATCACAAAGACTCGTCTCAGTACTATATTTAGAATATTAACTTCGAGTACATGCTTAATACAATTATCTTTCATATTCAGAACAATAAAATTATATACGGATTGATTTATAAAGCTCACAAGAAAATTCAAATAATTTATGAAACAAATAAAGTTAATACCGTTGAATATAAGTATAAGATTCTGATGTAAAAGCTACAGAATCGGTATAAAAGAATTTTGAGTAAGTATTTAAATAATTATAATTGTTTCTAACTTTAGAAACCAAAAGAATATTTTTTTATAATTTTTTATGGCCTTGAATGTGTCGTTTATACATCACATTTCTCAAGCAAAGTATCGGTCTTACAATTAGCCAAAAAATGAAATTTCGATACAGCAACAAGAAACCAATTATGAAAATAGTTTCAATATCTATTCGGTACTAGAAATATAATATCTAAATATTATTCACATATCTCTAACTCTTTAAAAGTTATAAGCACTTAAATTTTGGAAAAAGAGGATTTTTGCAGTAAGCCAAAGATGAGACATAGATGATACATTTAAAACTGTAAAAAATTATAAAATATATTCATGTAATTTTAAATGTTAGAAACAGTTAAAATTATTTAAATACTTGCTCAAAATTTTTTTATATTGATTCTGTGGCCTTTATATTAAAATCTTGTGCTTGTACCAAAGAGTGTTACATTTATTCGTTTTGCAAGCTATTTGAATTCTTTTGTGAGACAAGAATTTTGTGAAACCACATAGTTGGTTGCTCTAAGCACCAAAACTCATGTCACCGCCTTGTGATGGGATGTTATATCTCGGTGAGAATAGATACGAATCATTATTCGTATCTATTCTCACCGAGATATAACATCCCATCTCAAGGCGGTGACACGAGTTTTGGTGCTTAGAGCAACCAACTATGTGGTTTCACAAAACTCTTGTCTCTGCACACGCTCTGTGAGGTCTTTCATAATATTTTTATTCTAAGACGCTGTAGTAAGATGTACACCGCGGTTTTGCACAATCTCTATCTATTCGAATTGTATTATCATTGAGGAAGACCGTCATTAAAGGTCGAAACGTTTGCCTGACATTGAAGAATTTTATTATTTATTTGCACCCGACATCCTGCGTGGTTCTTGAGCTCACTTTTCTCTAAATTAATTCACTTATAAGAGCCTTAACTTTTATTTTATTTTGTTTTGTTTGTTAATTATTATATATAATAAAATATTAAATATTAACAAATAATATATTTTATTAAAAAGCTATATACTTTATATTAAAGCTTATCATATTATCGAAATTTGTAGTTTATGTATATATATGGTTAAGTATATCTTTTGTATTAAATATTTTTTAACATGAAAAATTATCTTTATAATTTTATAATTTATAAAATTCTTGTGTTATAATAATAATAATAATGATAATAAAAACACTCAATTTTATTGACATATATGTATACAGCGGACCTTTTTGGAACGTACAACCGATATCTTCTGGACATTTAATGGACGTCTTTAGAACATCTTCGAAATGTCTTATTTAATATAACAAAGAACGCTCGCGATTTTCGAATGCATATTTATTATGTATGTCGGAAACATGTTTAATATACATGTTTAATATAATATGTTAGATATTACGAATTATCCCAAATATGTCCTGCGGACGTCCTACAGACGTCATACTGCAGCTACAATAAACCAGGATTTTTTTCGGACGTCCATGGAACGTCCTATGGACGTACGAGATACTGGGGGACATTAAGTTATAAGTACTTGAATTTTGGAAAAAAATGAATTTTTTCAATGAGTAAAAGGTGAGATTGATATGTGGTTTGCAAAATGTAATATATAAATGACACATTTTAAACCATAAAAAATGATAAAAATATTTCTGTGATATACTTTAAATGTTAAAAACCATTATATTTACTTAAGTACTTGCTCAAAATTCTTTTGTATTGATTCTGTGGTCTTCATATTAAAATCTTATACTTATACTGAAAAGAAAATTTATTTGCTTCGCAATTTATTTGAATTTTTTTGTGAGCATTGTGAATCAATCCGTATATAATTTTGTTTTTCTAAATATGAAAGATAATGTGATATTGTGTTAAGCATGTCAACAAAAGTTAATATTTTAAATATTGTACTGACAATGAAATCAGTTTTTATGGCTCAATCTTTTCACAAGAGGTTTCAAAAAATAGAAATGTGATCAGGATATTATTCTTGTAATCGAAATAATATATATATTGTTTATTATAAATATTGCTTGCTGCTTAATTACTATTTATTAATAATATTTTTATCTTTTATCTTTTGAAATATGTAACTCTATTGCTATTTATGTGATTATTATATAACTTTTTTTATTTTTTAGGTATAACTTTATAATAATTAAAGTAAAATATTTATTGTCATAAGTTATAAATGGGAATTGTTTCTCACATGTTGCTATCATGTTGTTCACTGATTGTTATAAATAATTTTCGAAATATACTAGTAATGGCAAGCTCTAAACATCTTACGTCAATACACTTATCACAAATTGACTTTAATGATTTGCTACATTTGTTTAACAATAAAACTCAACATATTGATACTGATTCAAAGATAAATTTCTTTTTAATAATTTTTCTGATTAAAAAAATTAATTTAAAAAATTTCTTTTTTGCTAGTTACTATTATTACGTTTATTATGAGATTTTTAATTTATAAAAATGGTTTTATATTTATAATGCAACTTGCTCGTTATGACCATTTTCATTACATGATGTGACTTTAGATACCAAATTTATACATATTTTACAGTACATGTTAGATTTAATTACATTATTTAAAAGCCATATTTAAGGCCTTTAAGTTAGATTAAAAATTAAAAAATTAATATTTAACATAACTCTCAAATTTACATATAGAATATATTATGTATATCTGTAAAAATCATTACTACCTCTAAAAATAAAATTTTACTTTTATAAAAACTATATATAAACATTAATGACTAGTAATTATCCTATAATAGTGTCTTCTGTAGACATAGTATCTTTAGTATACATGATTTTGTAAGCATAGTATTATGTGTAGATGTATTATTTTTTACAAGCGTGTTTTGTGCAGACATAATATTTTTCAGAGACACAGTGTCTTTCGTATACATAATGTCTTTACTATACACATTTTTCATAAATATGGTGTCTTTTGTATACATGGTATTTTGTGTAAATATAATATTTTTTACAGGTATAGTGTCTTGTGCAGATATAGTATCTTTAGCAGATAAGGTGTTTTGTATAGATGTAATATTTTTCATAGATACAGTATCTATTTTTCAATATATTATTGGTAGATGTAATACTTTTTATAAATATGTTTTTCACTGGTATAGTGTCTAACAGACATTTATAATATTACTCTTTTTTGTTTTATTATATATTTTTGTTTTTCAAGACAAACTTAATATTGTTTTTTGTTTCATATCTTTGTGCATTTTTTTTATATGCGCATTTTCTTCTACTTTTTATTATGGCTAAAGATAGAACCTGTTTAAGAAAATCACAAGTGGAATCTTGTGAAAAATATTTAATAATATTTGCCTCTAATATTTTAATTAAATTTTGTCTTATTATGGAATGTTCATATTTTATTGTGTTTGGTTTTAAACCAAATAATTATACATTAGAAAATTTAATTGCGTTTTTATTAAACGTTAATAATGGACATAATTTTTTCAAATATATTTCATGATAAACATGTAATTGTTTAAAGAATCATAAATATATATTGTTTTATTATTCTAATAATTGCATATCCAATAACCATATGCTGACGTGTTGCTATATAAAATTTATGTGTTTTGTATGTACTTTTTTCCTCATATAATTATATTTTTTTTATTATTAATTTTAATCTGGCTATGTCAATAATTTAATTTTTAGCTTTACTACATGTTAATTTAGAAGTTTCTTTGATATAATATGTTTCTATCTGTATAAATAAAAATTCACTTTAAATTATATTGCTCTATAACGAATATATACGCATCTTTACTCCCAATCAGCACACAATATTCTTTAAATGTTTATTTAATATTTATTTAATATTCATTCTTTTTTACAATTTATTATAACAAAAATATTTATTAAACATTTATTAAATACTTATTTAACATTAATTAAACATTTAAAATAATGATTTGCAGAAAATATTTATTTAACGTTTATTTATTGTAATATTTATTTCACATTAATTTTCATTTAAAAATCATTTTTTAAAAACATTAATTTAACATTTATTTAACGTTTAGTTAATATTTATTTTACATTGATTTTCCATTTGAAAAAACATTTTTTAAAAACATTAATTTAACATTTATTTAATTTTAAGTTAATTATTATTTCACATTAATTTTTCATTTAAAAAAACATTTTTTAAAAACATTTACGTTAATTTAACATTAATTTAATATTTATGTAATATTTATTTTATTTTTTTAAATAAACGTTTTTTAAACGTTTATTTGATATTGTTTAAGTATTTATTTTTCATGAATTAATTAAAAAAATGATTTTAGTCATCATTTTTTAAATGTTTATTTAATATTTATTTAATGTTTATTTAATATTAAATGTTTTACTTATTTTTTATCTCTATAACATTATGTTTATTTAATATTATTTTTTTAACATTTAAGTTTTTTATTTTTCAATTATTGATTTTAAAATTTGTTTAAAAACGTTTCAATAACATTTATAAAAATCAGTAAAAAAAAAACTTAATTATATGTATTTATATAAATAATATACTTTAATTATATACATATCTCTTCTTTTCGAGAAGACATATATTGACCTAATCTATCAGTGATGTACATCAGCACAAAGTGTTTACAGATCGTCACGAGGGATCAGTTTGCAGCGATCATAGAAGTCAAGCAATGTTCACCGGAGTCGCAACTTGGATGGGGTGAACGCGTAGAAATTTCCGAAAAAAATTCTTAAGAAAAAACTTCTTAAGAAAAAAATATTAAAAAAAAATTTGTTTAATGTAAAAAAGGACATAAATCCACTAATTTTAACGTTTTTAAAAAATGGTTTTATTGCAAAAGTTTTTGAAATGTTTTTTTTTATTGTTTTGCTCATTTATGCTTCGTTAAAAAAAACGTTTTTTTAATGTTTAATAAACGTTTTTTCAAATGTTTAAAAAACGTTTTTATAATATTTCAAAAACATTTTTTAACGTTAAAATAAATATTTCTTTAATGAAGAAAGGGCATTTAACCCATTATTTTTAACGTTTCTATAAATGTTTTTAAAAATATTTTTCAAATGTGTTTAAAAACATTTTTTAAATATTGTGTGCTGCTTGGGCTTCCACGTGGCTATTGCTTACGTAAAATTATTTCATCACTGATATAAATCTAATCTAATTTACTTTTTTTCCGACTCTTAACATATTTGTATAATGACCTGATTGTACATTATTTCCGTGATGAAATATAGCACGGCATATTCTATATAATTCTTCTCCACTAGATATTTTAGCAGAAGGTACGCTTTTAATATTGTACTTGTAATTTTTGAAATATTTTTGTTATTACATGAAAATAGCATTAATTGTAATATAATTATTCGCTTAGCAAACTGGAAATTATGTTTAAGTTTAATTGAGTACTTGCATTACAATTCTCACAAAATCCTTCAACGGATGACCAATGTGAAAAATTAATTTTTATTAAATTTTTCAAATCTATACTTTGTGATGAAAATGTAGGAATTGTAAGTGTTTCTATTAAATATTGTTCTAGTTTTGTTTTTGAATAATTACATTTTACGCAATAAATAGTACAGAGATCGTGTCCTATAATATTTTTGAGGATTGTAATTTTTTCACAAAATATTGTTAAAAATTCTGCAACATCTTGTTGCATATTAACTGAAAATGGTTCTACAAGAAAGTGTCTAATATTGGTAGAATTTAAAATATTTTTGCTATTGATATCATCATTAATTAAATATTTTTATTGTATTTTTATCATCATATTTTAGTAATAGTTTTCTAATAATATAATTATGTAATAAACACTAAAACTGCGTTTGCATAACAAGACACATTGTCTATGTTTGAAAAACCTTTTATCGGTAATGATGTAAATTCAGCAGATTCTGATTCCTCTTGGATCTGATTAATAAGAGATGTAACTGATAATGCCCATAACTGACCTTTAATTTTATTATATTGATTTTTTTGTATATTAATATTTTCTGTGTTTGGACAGTATAATTTTCTTAAGCGATATTCTACAATTGCTAATTCATTAGCTTTAATAGATGCTGGATCAAAATTTATCAAATGTAATCCTTCAATGGATGTAAGACGTGATAAAGCCACATACGTTTGACCACAACTAAATATAGAATTTCCTATGTCAATAACAGCTGATTTTAAACTTAAGCCTTGACTTTTATGAATAGTTATTCTATAACTACGTGTTATAGAGAATTGTTATCGTATGACATATGCTTCATCCATTATATGAAACTTTATATTAGTATGTTTTATGTCATGTTGTTTTCCGTTTGGTAAAGTAATTGTTAATGTTTTTATATTATTATTAGTATCACGTGAAATTCCAGTAATTGTAGCGATAGTTCCATTTACAAGCCCTAATGTAATATCAATATTTCTTTGAAGCATAATTTTTGCTCCTATTTTAACAATTATTTCTTTTGCAACTCCACCAGTTTTTGTATTATCTTCGTCATCCATATCAATAGCTTTCAGAACCTTTTTTTTAAATACAATGGACAATTGACAACGTCTTGTACTATGAGTGAAAAATTTTCAGAAGGAATACGTTCCAACCATGGAAGACCTGGAGAAAGCATTAGACGATCGAGCGTTAATCGCGATGGCCTATAAACCGGAAGCAAAATTCTGGGCGGAAAATTTTGAAATGGTTGTTTATGGAGATAGGCGTTCTGTCGAACACAGTTTGCCTTACAATTACAAAGGGTCAAATAATAAAACTAACAATGTTAATTTATCTAATTTAATCAAGATAGAAGAAAATTTATTAAATAAATCAGAAAAACATTGATTTAAATGTAACTATGAAATATAGAACCTAATGTTTTACATAAATATTAAAAAAGAATCTAAAAACAACATTTTTGAAGCATTGTTAATTTTATTTATTTACATGTGAAAAGTTATAGATGTATTTTTGGATTTTGATTTTGACCGACCACAAATTTTACAACTACCGATTTTTTTAAACACAGTATACAAGAAATCACAATAATCAGTATAATCACAGTATATCAATTTGAATTTGCTGGATTGGTATCAGTCATGTGTCAAGTGTAAACATGAATGTCAATTCATGAGGTAGCCATGGAGATGGAGGTAGCCATATCAGTTTTTTCGCCCGACGGTAGCACACCATGTGTTAAATCTGTGCGAAAAATGGCTTATATTTCGTCACATCCGTTACACTGTCAGCATTATACTGTGAGGACGGATAATCGCAGCAGGTGGAGGCTCTTAATGGATGACACTGTGATTAATGGTATTACAATTTATTTAGGAGAGATACAGCGCGTGCACAGAGTGGCGCGTAAGTGTGGAACATAGAAAATATGTAGATGGCGAAGACTAGAGAGAAAACAAGTCCCTAGCAAGATGGCGACGCAAATCTAAAGCCACGTCTCGCAATTCCCAATACTTCCCCTCGATACGTGGGTAGAAGCTTCAATGCTGACTTGAGGGGGTCCGAGTCCCAATAGCTCAACACACCTCTTGTGTTTTGGACCTGGCAAACCCTTAGTTAGTAAGTCCGCCATCATGTCCTCGGTAGGTACATATTTGACCTTTAATGAATCGGATTTCAAAGCGTCCCTGATGAAGTGATGTCTCACGTCTATATGTTTGCTCCTTGCGTGGAACACCGCGTTCTCGGCAAGTCTCTGCGCCCCTATATTGTCGTTGTAGATGACGACATTTGTAAGATCCTTAAATTCCAGCTCAGTAAGAAAGCCGCGAAGGTGAATGGCTTCCTTTGCGGCTTCCGTCAGTCCCATGTACTCCGCTTCGGTCGAAGATAGAGCGACGGTTCTCTGTTTCCTGGCTTCCCAGGATACGGGTCCATTGCTTAAAACGGTGATATACCCCGTATACGAACGCCTGTCAGTAGGGCAACTGGCCCAGTCAGAGTCGACGAAGCATCTCAGGGGGTCGGTTGTAGGTTTGAACACGATCCCGAGATTTATAGTGCCCTTCAAATAACGCAGCACTCTCTTGGCAGCGGTCCAGTGAGTTTGATCGTAACTATCGTTGAACTGACTCAACGAGCTGACCGCGAACGCAATGTCCGGTCTCGTAGAAACGGCAAGGTACATTAAAGCTCCAACCAGCTCTCTATAGGGAGCGTCCGCAACTTGAGTATTTGAGTTTTCCTCCGGTTTCACTAGTTTGACGTTGGAGTCCATTGGAGTGCTCACGGGCTTGCAATCGGACATTCCGAAACGACTTAAGACGTCTTTGATATAACCAGATTGATGCATAGATATCGTGCCTCCGCATTGTGTAAACTCAATTCCTAAACAGTGCTTGATCTCGCCGAGATCCTTTACGTCGAATTCAAGTGCTAAACTCGTTTTGACTTCCTGAATCTTCTTCGCACTTTTCGAAGCGATTAACATATCGTCGACGTAAGCGGCGATAAGTACTATGTCTTCCCCTCGCCCGAGTCGGTATACACAAGGGTCCGCATTAGTCGGAGTTGCCCCGATTTTCCTCAGCGCTCCGCTCAACGTTTCATGCCAATTCCTTCCGGCTTGACGAAGACCGTAAAGCGATTTCTTTAAGAGGCACACTTTTTCGCCGGTACTCAGCTCCTCCGACATAGTCATTGCCTTGACGGTGATGTCGCTTCGAGTCTCCTTCTCGATCAGACGCTTTAGGGCGTCAATGATGAATCTCGGGGGTTCCATATACAGCTCTTCCTCGAGTTTACCATTTAGATAAGCGGTAGTTACGTCGAGTTGGTGAATCTTCATTCCGTGATGAGCTGCAATCCCCACAAGAAGTCGGATTGAACTCAAGCGTGCAACAGGAGCGAAAGTTTGATTGAAATGAACTCCCGGACGTTGAGCAAAGCCTCGGGCCACGAGGCGAGCTTTTCTTCTCTCGATCGTTCCGTTCGGTTTGTATTTATTCCTCAATACTAATCGACTCTTAATGACTTCAGCGTCCTTAGGGCGTTCGACGATTGTCCAAGTGTCGTTCTTGATGATCGATTTTAATTCCGAGGCCATTGCGTCGTACCACTCGTCAGAGTCAGGACCGACGACAGCCTGCTCAATAGGGATTTCTGAAAGCAAAACAGATTCTGCCTCCACGCCAGAGGCGTCGGCGTATCTCGATTGAAATAACTTACGAGGCCTTCCCCTTGATCCAGTGCGTATAATTCTAGGACGTCCGGGTGCTCTGCAAGCAATCAGCGGTGAGTTTTCCCCACGGAGATCATCATCCGATATCACGTCGTCGTTAAGTTCCTCGACTTCGCTGTTTTCCCCTTCGTCGAGTAATGTATCGTCAGTAGTATCCTCCAAAGATAGGTTTTCGATAACGACTTCACGGCGCAATGAATCCTTCGGCTCTGTTTCCGTATCTTCGATGTTATTCTCCGGACTAAAATCTTCGTATTCTTCAGGTGGAACGTTGGGTGCTTCTTGGAAAGCTACATCCCGAGTGACTTCAATTTTTCTTTCGTCGGGGATCCACACGCGGTAACCTTTAGACTGCTCGGAGTATCCCAGAAAAACTCCTCTCTTGCAACGATCGTCGAACTTTCCCTTTGCTGTGTTTCTGTCGAGGCAGAAAACGGGGCATCCGAATTCTTTGAAGTTGCTTACATCCGGTTTCTCCCCTGTCCAGACTTCGAATGGCGTATTTCCGCCCAGACTCTCCGTTGGGCATCTATTTCGAATATAGTTGGCGGTGGAAATCGCTTCCGCCCAGAAAGACGGTGGAAGACCGGACTGAATCAGAAGACATCGGGCCATGTCGAGAAGTGTGCGGTTCTTCCTTTCCGCAATTCCGTTTTGTTCCGGATTGTGTGCTATGGTGAGCCTTCTGACAATGCCGCATTCTTTTAGATGATCGTCGAATTCCCTGCTTCGATATTCTCCTCCGTTATCGGACTGGAGGTGCTTTATTTTTCTTCCTTTTTGATTTTCCACGACTCTTTGGAATTCCTTGAACTTCTCAAAAACTTCACTTTTCGATTTTAAAAATCGTACCTCGCACCATCTGGAATTGTCGTCGATGAACGTGACGTAGTATTTAGCTTTACCCATTGATTCCACTCTCATTGGCCCGCACACGTCGGAGTGTATGATGTCGAGCGATTCCGTCCGTCGGTTCGACCTCTTTGGAAAGGGGGTTCTTGTCATCTTCCCTTTTACGCACACGTCGCAATTAAAGTTGTCATCGAATTGATTAAAATTCAGTCCAATCAGAGATCCGTTACGTTGAGCGTTCTTGAGATCTCGTATGTTTAAGTGACCAAGGCGTCGATGCCAATTTTCTAATGTTCCCGAGGATCTCTTATCAGGCTCCGAAATGGCTTTGCATTCCTGTCGTTGATCTTCGCGCACAAAGTATAGACCTCCTTTTCTTTCCGCTATCAGTTTCGTGTTTCCATCGTAGTCGACTATCAGGGCTACGTCCTTTTTGAATATTACGTCGTAATTGTTGTCCGTAATTTTTCCGACGGATAATAAGTTTGAGCGTAGGTCTGGAACATACATTGTGTCTTTTAAATAAACGTTATTTGTCTTACCGTAAACTTCTGTTGCGAATAACGCCGTGCCCCTGGCCATTATCTTAGTGGACGAGTTATTGGCCAAGCTCAATTCTCCACGCGCAACTTTATGAGTCTCCGTAAAGTCCTGCAGCTCCTTGCAAAGGTGTGAAGAGGCGCCGCTATCCAGGCACCATGCTTCCTCTCGGATCTGACTTCCAGTCATGGCTGTATCTCCTACCCTTGAAATTTCAGAAGCACGCAAGCTTATGTCTTCGGTATTCTTAGCGGCTTGTGAATTCTTCTCGCTCTTGCTTCGACATTCCGCCGACTTGTGTCCGAATTTCCTGCACCGGTGACATTGAAATTTGAATTTTTCTTTAGATTCCGACGATGCATTTTTCTTCGCGTTCGAGTTCCACTGTTTGTAAGCCCCCTTTTTGGCAATCATCGCGTTCTGTACGGTGTTCCGTGATTCACTTTTTCGGGCGTCACTTTCCTCCATGATTTTCACGCGAAGTATGTCCGGATTTGGTAATTCGTCTCGGGACTCGATAGCGCACCGAAAGTTTTCGAAGCTTGGAGGCAAACTATACAGCAGCATAATTGCAAGTAAATCAGGATTTATTACGACCTCCATCTCGTTCAGCTTGTCAACTGCATCAAAGAACTTGTTGATGTGTTCACGCACGTCGCCGCCGTCCTCCATCCGTTGTAGAGTGAGCTGCTTGAGCAGTGTCGCCTTCCTGGCCGGCCCTTTAGATTGATACGTATTTTCCAGCTTCAACCATACCTCGCGAGACGTTTCGCATCCCTTTACCAGTTTGAGTTCCGATGGGCTAATTGCTAAAATAATGTCCGATTTGGCTTTGTTATCGTTCTTTACCCACGTTTTCACTGCGCTTTCGTTAGAGTTATCGCCTGCGAGCACGGGTTTTTGACATTCGCCGTTGGCGTATACCCAGGCGTCGTTTTTCACCAGTAATGCTTCCATTTGCATCTTCCAGGTATCATAGTTCTCCTTATTCAGAGTCTCGATTCTTGTTAAGCTGGAAACGTTCATCGTTAATCACGATTGTACGAGTTGCGAGAAAACTAACCTCTACACGTTGATTTCGCTCCTCAGTCAATTCCCGTTTCGATTGTGAGCTTTTCGGGTGTCTGGGCCCATAACCTGTGAGGACGGATAATCGCAGCAGGTGGAGGCTCTTAATGGATGACACTGTGATTAATGGTATTACAATTTATTTAGGAGAGATACAGCGCGTGCACAGAGTGGCGCGTAAGTGTGGAACATAGAAAATATGTAGATGGCGAAGACTAGAGAGAAAACAAGTCCCTAGCAAGATGGCGACGCAAATCTAAAGCCACGTCTCGCAATTCCCAATATATACCTCTATGCCTAATGCTCTCTCCAGGTCCTCCATGGTTCCAACATTACACCCATACCGTACAGAAAATTGCAGCAACATTGCAGCAATGTTGCAATGTTGAAGATTGCAATGTAATATTACGGAGACATTTCAGAAACATAAATTAACAATATGCCTGCAACATTGCATGCCATATGCCGGTAATATTCTGGAAACATTACAATATCATAATTTTTTAATAAAGTAGTGGCAATAAAAAGCCAAAGCAGAATATTCGCGTATAGCAATATATTAATTTAACTCAGCCATAATTATTCATCCTCATTTAGCAAACTAAGGTTGGGCGATGTTACTAAATTTTCCGCTGAATCTCTACATTTCCTACCAGCACAACCCTCTATATATCGACTGTGAGAGTCAATTCATCCAAGTCAGGCTTTTAGAGTTGACTGCAAATCGACTTTGCATAGACGTCTGCAGACATCCTTCAAATGTTAACTTTAAGACGTCTAGAAAAAGGCATGCGGTCCCGTGGTACTGTGTGCATCATAGTATTGTTAAGAAACATAAATATTTATATCAATAGACGAAATAGGTCTATATATGAAGAAACCTCGATCTACAGCCCAATAAACAAACAATATTTTTTAATTGTTTCTTTAACAAAAATTTTTTCATATTTAATTTAATTGTTGTATAACATTGATATATATATATATTTTTTTTTTTCTAATTACATTTTTATTTAAACAAATAACAGAAAAGTTATTCCAAATGCTATTCTACATTTGTGAAATTAATAAAAAAAGTTATAATTTTATATTTGTTTATATACTGTGCTTTAATTATACATATATTTTTTTTTTTTTCGATAATGTATATTGACCTAATTTACTAGTTATATACATATATCAGCATAAAATGTTCACAGGTCATCATGAGACCTCGTCCGTCGTTCTCGTCGAGTGGCTACATGGCACGCAAACCGGTGACTCTCTTATTAAGAAAATAGTGGGGAAATTGACGAAAAATGTCATAAAAGACAAGCCAATCATCGCAGAGATGAAAAAGGTAAAATCTGATAAAGAAGAAGCCGACTGGAACCAAATTATAGAAGAAGGCGACGAGAATACAAGAGAGATAACCTCAAAGGCCGCTAACACACAACACGCTCAAGTAAATAAAGAAATTGACCAAAGCACTTTGCATAGCTTACTCAGCAAAGTAATATCAAAGAGAAAAATAGATTATGCCATTAATAGGGGAACTAAGCAATATAAAATAAACCCGCTCCCTAACCTCAATATGGCAAGGAACAAAAATCAAACGGTCAATAACGAGCCTGTATCCTCAGTGTCGGGACAAAAGGTTTCGAGTCCTGGAACACCAAACCCAGAAGACTTATTAGCTGAAAATGAGCTACTGAAAGCAGAAATGCATAGACTGCAAAATTTGCTAGAGGAATATCAAAGAAAACAGATACCTGTGGCAATATACCAACGCAAAACAGATTTGAGGCACTAAATGATGATGACTCAAATACCATGACCAGCGAAGAGCAAATGGATAGTCAGGACGACAAGGAACCATTGGATTTCCAGGAATATTTAAAAAGGAAAAATCAACAGAGCACAGGCAACAACAAGAAGACACCAAAACGTACAAACAAGGAGGCTACAATAGGCGAATAGAGGGAAAACCACCCACCCAGCCAAGAAAACACCTCACACGTATCACCTCAGAGAGCAAGAAGAAAGGACAGACCACCACCAATCAGTATATTATATCAAGTCCCTAAGGATACAACAAGACTGCTAAGTACAAATTTAAAAAATATGAAAGATTTTTATATCAAAAGGATTAATAACGTAAAATATATGTTACAAATAGATACAATAGAGAATTTTAATTTAACTAAAAAATTACTAGAGAATTGCAATTCTCAATTTTATACATATACTGCCAAGATAGATAAACCTGTAACCGTACTTTTAAAAGATTTAGATAGTACATACGAAGAAAAAGAAATCCTAGAGGAATTGAAATCCCTAAGCATCACAAACGTAGAATTCACAAAAGTTGCGAGATTCACAACTAACAAATCAAAACAGGAACAAAGATTACTATCTATATACATAATACAACTGTCACCAAATAGTATAATAAATAATCTAAAGAAAATGAAATGTCTCTTCTACCAACAGATCCAGTGGGAAAAATTGATGCGTAGAGATTCAATCCAATGTAAAAAATGCCAGCGTCTAGGCCATACTGCTGCTAATTGTAATTTACCTTACAAATGCGTTAAATGATAAAGGATCACAAGCTAGGAAAGTGTAGCTGTCCGCCACATATACAAATCGAGAGATCAAGAATGTATTGTGTTAACTACAGTAGCTATGGACACTCGGCGTCATACAAAGGTTGTCCTAAAATAATCGAAAATAAAAAGACTAACAGAATCGAACCAAAATAATAAAAAAGAGGACAAAAGAAAAACTATAAATCCAAACATAAATAGTGCATTAATTAAATCGGGACTCAAATACTCAGAGTTCCGGTTTAATTAATGCACTATTTATACTTGGATTTATAGTTTTTCTTTTGAGCGGTAAGAAATACAACGAACACAAACAATAGAACAACAAATTATAAAAATATTAAGGACCAAACAATCCCCATAAAACAAAATACAATAAATAATACTAGGGATAATACACTAAACAACGCGATAATAGACATTAGAAACAATATGACTAGACTAGAAAAAATAGTAGAAAATAACTCTCTGCGAATAAATACAATAGCTGACTTACTAGAAAGATTTATGTACAATCAAGGACAACATAAACAATAGGTCGAAATATAGTCAAACAAACACAAATAGAAAAATCCTAAAAGAAATCAAAATAATATCTATAAATGTTAATTCAATGATAAAAAGCCAAAGAAGAGCATACCTTATGAATTTAATAAAACAACAAAACCCTGATATAATATTGCTAAACGAAACAAAACTAAATAAAAATCATGTAATAAATTTTGAAAATTATAATATAATATGAAATGACCAAAACGATAAACACATAGGCGGAGGCACAACTATAATAATAAAAAAAAAACATAAAGTATGAAGAAGTAAACACGGTTAAAATAAATAAAGACAAAATTTTAGAACACACTATAATAAAAATAGATACAAGGACAAATGAAAAATTATACATAATTGCCGCATACGCCAGATGCGGGGGACAAAAAGAGCTCATACCAAGTATTATTAATTTGTTTCACACTCAAATTGGATAGACTGGAAAAATACTACTTAATAGCCGAGGACTTAAATGCAAAACACATTGACTGGAAAAATTTAAATAATAATCCCCGAGGAGTATCACTTAAAATCTGGCTAGAAAATAACAACATAACATATAAAACAAGACTGCATCAAATACCCACACGGTAACTCCTAGATATAGTATTAGCTGACAATAGAATCACTTTTCATGACATAAACGATGACCAAAGCCTGAACAACATACCCTATGACAGTGATCACAACGCAGTCAGATTCCATGTATCCTTGGACGAGAAAAATGGTTTAGAGCTTGCACCAGAAAACAGAAAACACGAGCATAATCTGAGAAGTAAACTGGAAAAAATTTAGCAAAATTCTAGAAAAGGAGATCACTTTTAAAATCTCCAATGACAGAAACCTTACTATACCGGAAATAGATGAATATTTACAAACTATAGATAATAAAATCCTAAAAACAATAGAAAAGAACGTCCCTACAATAAAAGAAAGAAACTCGGTAAACGCGTATATAAATGACAAAATAAAAAAACTACAAAATCAAAAAAACAAAATATTAACCAAAATACACCACACACATAAAAATTGCCCAAAAATAAACATGAGAAAAATGGAAGACCTAAAAGCAAAATTAAATGACATCAGGGACAAATTAAAAATATAATTTTCAAAATCCATTAACGAATACTAGAAAAACAAAATCACAAAAATATCGACAAAAAATTCGCAAACATGTTCCCGCAATTAAATAGCATATTTAGAAAGAAAGAATTAATACAAATTGACATGCTGAAAATACCATCAAATTCGCCTATTCTAAATAGTACGGAAATAAATGTAGATCAAGCAGAAAAAGACGAAAACGGGAATGTTCTTGTCGAATCATTGTAGGACAAACTAAATGTGATGGGAGCATACTTTGCCAATATTAATAACAGAGAACAGAACAACAGCAAAACACGTCTCAACAAAATAATAAATAGAGGAACAAAAAAATTTAGAGATAAAACTGAAATAGAAAGGAACAATAATACAGCAATATGCTCATTCAATGATAAAAACACAGCTGACGACCTTAATACGGAGAATGAATATTCAAATTACTTTACCAATACTTATAAGTTAAACTTAAAATTTAAAAGGTTGAACAACAAAAAATCACCTGGAATAGATAAAATCCCAAACATAATTCTAAAACACAATCCCCAAAACCTAATATATAACTACACAATTATTTTCAATAATCTGTTAAACTATACATTATTTCCAGATAAATGGAAAGTAGCTAAAGTCGTAGCTATTTTAAAAAAGAACAAAGATAAAACATTGCCGGCTAGCTATAGACCAATAAGTCTTCTACTTAATATTAATAAAATATACGAGACGATCATCAATGACCAGATCACACTATTTTGCAAAGAAAATAATATCATACCAGAATGCCAATTTGGATTTCAACACAAACACTCTACGATTCACGCGATTAACAAATTGACTTCGGACATAAACTGGGCACTCAACAATAAACAATGTGTAGGAGCGTGTTTAATAGATTTAGAGAAAGCGTTTGATTCGATTTGGACGGTCTCTTATATAAAATAATACAGAAAAAATTCCCAAACCATCTAACCAAACTAATATGGAGAATGATCTCAGGAAGATCGCTAATAATGTCAAGTGGGGATGTCCTCTCTAAAACTACCTATAAAATTAATAACAGTCTACAACAAGGCACGATTAATTCGTCCGTGTTATTCAATATTTATATAAGCGAAATGCTTAAATTATTTGACTTGAACCAACCCGGAAATCCTAAAGCAATCGCTTTTGCAGACGATCTCACCACTCGTATATGGCGGATAGGTGGATTTCACATGCCCAATCTGAACTGCAAAAAATTTTTCATAAATTAGAAGACTATTATAAAACTTGGAAATTAAAAATAAATGTTGATAAATGTGAAACGATACTGTTCAGAACATCGTTAGTGCACGGGAATAGAAATATTAGAAAAAACGTTCAATATTGAGAGCGCCCCAAAAAATAACACCAAAGAAACTGTTAAACATAAGAGCTTAGTTAAGTACCTAGGAATAAATCTCGATGAAAGACTACACTATAAAAAGCATATGGACACGCTACTCAAAAAAGTAAATAGCATCTTTGGGCGTCTCAAAAGATTATTCTATTCAAGATATCTGAGTTCAAAAGTTAGAATAATCTGTTACCAACTCCTAGTAAGACCTCAATTAACATATTGCTATTCTATATGGTTCAATATTAGTGCGTCCCTCATGGAGAGAGCAAGAATCTTTGAAAGAAAATGTCTGAGAGCATGCCTCATTATGAACAGATCTGCAGAATCTGATTACATAAAACATATTAGTAACCAAAGACTCTATAATAAAGCAAACATTCCCCGCATCGATAATTTCATAATCAACCTAATTCGCGAGCACTACCGACAGGAAAGCCTGATAACGCAAAATAGTCTAATCTTTGCAACGTTATACCCGAACACAATGTATTACGAAAACACAATTCAAAATGGATTTTTACCTCCCGAAGCGTTTCCTTACCTAGACCACAAAGGCTATATACAAGATTGTAACAACATACCTATAATTTACCATTATCCTAGACGTAACAACAATAAAAAATTAGAATATCCTCCGTTCTCGTCGAGCAATGATAGCAAATAGACTGGCGCTACGATATGTCAATTCCTGCAAAAGAAAAATTAAAAAGGAGGAAAAGCAAAGACAAATACTGGTGGTTAGCTGACATCTAATCAAAATACGCAATACCCACTCACACAACTACACACATACACCGCCACCACACTTACATACATACCCTCTCGCAAACATTCCTACACTAACAATACACCCACACTCATGCAGAAACATTATGTGCTTTATTGAATCAATATATATAACTATTAACATATTACTATATTATATAGTAATAAAAGTAATAACGTAATTAATATTTTAGTATGGTAACATGCCAGACTAAACGCACCATTTATTTATATTATCTATTTATACCTTGTTTTTCTTTTTTTTTGTTATGTTCTTTGTTATTTTTTATTTTTGTACTTATAGTTATCCTCATTAAAAAGTATTATAAGATCCAGGCTTTTTTAGTAATTAGGCCTTCTTTTTTTTACGGAAACGTCAAATTTAGATAAGCGAAGTAATTCACTTTTGTTTACCACCGGTAAATTACATACTTATTAAAA
The DNA here is from genome assembly GCF_016802725.1 of Solenopsis invicta. Taxonomy (NCBI): domain Eukaryota; kingdom Metazoa; phylum Arthropoda; class Insecta; order Hymenoptera; family Formicidae; genus Solenopsis; species Solenopsis invicta. The sequence goes on from NW_024105261.1 coordinate 67,697, forward strand.
AGATTTGCGGAATTAAAAAATCTGAGATAGGAATACTCCTG